>NW_008649888.1:142118-158352 GCF_000695815.1 Acanthisitta chloris | reverse complement strand
CTGCACCATTCATTAATTTCCCTCACCATTCCTCCTTCCCTGCACCATCCCTTCCCCTTCCTTGCACCTTTCCTTCATTTCCCTGCACCATTCCTTCGTTTCCCTGCACCATTCCTCCTTCCCTGCACCATTCCCACTTTCCCTGCACTGTTCCCCTTCCCCAGAGCAGCCAAGGATCCACCCTGGGCCCTTGTACATGCCATGCAGCCTTGCTCCTGCCTGGCCCTTGCTGGGATGTGGGATGCCTCATAGGCTTGGCATGAACTTGCTGGAGGGTTTGCGTGTACCAGGCTGTGTGGGGATGTATATGTGCCTCATGGGGCATGGGACAGGATCTCCTTTTTGGGGTCTGCGTGAGCTGTGAGGTGATGTTACATGTGTAAAGGTGTGTGGGGATGTGTGTGGCATCCAAGCTAAGCAGTATCCATGCCATGTAGTATCCGTGCCCTGAAGCATCCACACCATGCACATCTGTTGCAGGCAGCACCCATGCCACGCAGCATCCATGCTGTGTAGCATCCGTGGTGAGCAGCGTCCATGCCATATGGCATCCAGCTCCACGCAGCATCCCTAGTGGGCAGCATCAACACTGCAGCATCTGTGCCATGCAGAGTCCACACTATAAAGCATCCTTGCCATGCAGCCTCTGCACTGGGCAGTATCCACACCATGCAACATCCATCCTGAGCAGCGTCCCTGCCATAAATCATCCATGCTGGTTAGTATCCATGCCGTATAACATCTACTCCATGTAGCATCCATGTCATGTAGAATCCACTCCATGCATCATCCATGGTGGGCAGCATCTGTGCCATGCAACATCCATACCATGCAGCATCCATGCTGGGCAGCACCCACACCATGTAGCATCTGTGCCATGCAGCATCCATGCCATGCAGCATCCATGCCATACAGCATCCATGCTGGGAATCATCCATGCCATGTGGCTTCCTTGCCATGCAGCATTGCCCTGTCTTAGGCTGTCTGCTCAGGAATGTACTCCTGCCTTAGATCCATTTTAAAGTTGCACCCTGCCCCTGGGAATTCCTTCGCATCCTGGCGTGCTGCCCATCTGCAGCATCAGCTGGTTATTCACAGAGTCAAAGAAAATCCTCTTTGATCCAAAATAAAGCAGGGCTGAAGGGAGGGGTCCCTTTGCCAGGCCACTCTGCTGCCACTTCGGTTCACTGCTGGGACAAAATAGAGAGGATTTGGTAAAATTGTTGGTGTTTCTGATGCTGGAAAAGACTAAAAGGAGAAGACCCATAGGATGGAGTGTGCTGGGTGCTGCTCCAGCCACTCTGTGACTTAGTTTCCCCATGCATGGAAAATTCCTTTTTTTTTTTCTTTTTTTTTTTTTACCTTAGCAATTAATTTTAATCATTTACATTCAAATTAACTTCTTCTATCTTACACAGATGAGAGGGAATTGGTCACACAGCAATTTTTTAACTCCACATGGAAAACAGATGATTCACATGGTTCCAAAGCTCAAGTGTAGGAACAACTGTGCACAATAAATTTAGGATTATCTCCTTTCTGGTTTGGGGTAGCTTTAAGATAAATGAAGATCATGTGTTATCCCAGGCAAAATACTAAATACTTCCTTTGTTAAAGACAGGAAGAGGAGTTTTGAAACACAGCAGGAAACCAGCAAAATGCTTATTTCTAGATTTCCCCCATGCTCATAGGAAATAAATACCCCAAAGACCTCCATCCCCTGTCAAATGGGGTTGAAATCACTGAGCAGCTGAAAGCATTACACAGAGCAGGCAGACAGACAGATGGACGTGAGCCCAAAAGCTTCTTTTCCTAAAAAAATTGGGTCATACATAAGAGAGAGATGGCAGCAACAGGGCTGAGAAATTCAAGGAGGGAGCCTGGGTGGAAAGCAAGATCAGCCTAGAGCTTCTTCCAGGGAGGCACCATCCCTGAGTGTGAGCAGGTATAAATTAATATGAGTATTATTTTGCTTAAGCTCTTAAATTGCATTAAGATCTCCCTTGACAGTCAAAAAGGAGGTGGAGCACTGATGGTCTAAGAAAGTGGTGGCAAAGACAAGCCAAGAAATCAAATTTATCACATTTTCCTGCACTGCAGAAGGCAACCTGTCTCAAATGGGGGATTTCAGAAAGAGGATAACTGTCCAAGTGAACAGATTGTTGCCCACCTCGATGTCCAGGCATGGATAACCACCACTGGGATCACAGATGTCCCTGTCCCTTTGCTGCAGCCCTGTGACCTGTTTGGGGCACAGCATCATCCAGGACCTGATTTAAGAGAGACTGAGTTGAACCTAAAATACTGTGTGATTTAAGGAGAATAAGGAGAATTTGTAATATTTTGGGGGGCATCTGGATAATATCTGCCTCTGGTTGGGGACATTTTGGGTGAGCCCTGGGCCAGGTGGCCACACTCTGTGTGTCTGTGTCCAGGCTGATGTGGGAAAACTGCTCTCAAGGTGACAGAAAAACCCTGTTAATGAATTTCTCCCCCATTCCCAAATCCCCTCCTGGACACAGCTGAGCTGAGCAACCGCTTGTTTCACAGCTCTGTCTCCATGCCTGGACGCTGAACCAGATCAGGGCTCTGCTCTGCACTGGGGTAGTTCCACATGAATTGTTCACACCACCAGATTTTGTAGGTAGGACTTTTTTCTTTTTTTTTTTTTTTTGCTTTATTTTTAACCCAGAGCAATTCCTCACTTCAGCTCACAGGGCTGGGGGAAGGGGGCATGATACTCCTTCCCACCATCCATCCATGACGGGATGATTCTACCCAGTGAAAATCCTGCTGGTGGAGGTGCCAGCTAGGGTGAGTTGAGAGGAGCTTGTTTCATTATTATTATCTATGATTTCTTCATTATCGTCTTACGGAGAGCTGAGTCGACACTGAGCACGAGGAGTTTGGGAGATTTGGCCCCATCCATCTGACTCATTAGTGATGGCTGCTGTGATGCAAGATGAGCACTTTGCCTGGTGACTCATGACATTTATGGGAAGAAGAGGCCTCAGTTTCTTTTTCAGCTGAGAGAACAAACGTGTCACTTGCTTTCTCTTTCCTAGGAAAAACCAATGTGGGAGAAGGACAAAATGGGAAGGGATCCCTCAGGGCAGCTCGGCTCATTTTCTGGGTGCTCCCAGTGTAGCAGAAAGTCCTTTGGCTTTTTCTGGATGGCCCCTTTGGAGCTGGAGAGTTTTCCTCCCCTCTGGGAGCCTCAGATGACAAATCTGCAGGCTGAACTACACCCTGTTCTCTCTGCCTTTTGGAAAAAAAAAGAGAAGTGTTTGTGCAAGGCGATTTCTGAGGTTATAAAAATATCACCCAGAGCCACATAGCACTTTCCAAGTGATGGTTTTCGTTTTGCATCTGCCCCAGGAAAAAATACTGCTGGATGGATTTGCTCTAACCCCAGGGTCCCCAAAATTAATCTCTTCTCCCAAGTGTGGGCAAGTTGTCTTTATTAAGAAGATTCTTGTTGATTATCTGCTGCTGTCTGGTGTCATGGGGCAGTGGAGACCTCTGAATTGGTGGCAGCTTTGTCCAGCCACGAAATATGGTAATGGCAAAGTCATTTTGGGGTGAATGCCTATGTGGAAGGGGCTGAAGGACACTGAGGCTCATCACTTCTCTGCTCCTGGTTGTTGTCAGGTTGAGGATTTCTCACCTCTGAGTCTCTCACCTTGAGGTGAGAATTGCAATTACTCAGAGGAGCTGAGAAATGACACCACCCCCCACTTCATCCCCTTCAGCAATTTGCTATGTTATCTACCAAAAAACCAGTGATTATTCCTTGGTTTTGTGGTCCTGGGGTCACCTAGAGATGGGACTGGGCTGCGCAAAAGGTGACAGATCTAATCTTGCTGCTCGTTTTTGACCACCCTGGCAGCAAAAGGAAGAGGGAAATCTGGAGGAAAGCAAGAAAAGCTCTAAATGACTGCTGGATAGGCAGCAAAATAAGAATAGTTGCATCAAAAGCTTTTATTTTGTCATGGTTTCTCCTCTCAGATCTGACTTAGGTGGCAGGAGGACCCATACAGATGGAACAGTTTCGAGAGCATCTCAGATGTGGGACTGGATAGCAAAGGGAGCAGCTCAGCTCTGTGCCTCTGATGCTGACTCCCCAGGGATGTTAGGCAAATTGCTGCAGCTCTCTCTGCCTCACTTTTTTTCCTTCTTAATTTGGAGCTAGCTGCACTTCATGACTCAGTGATGTGCAGTGTAACCTGCTAGTGAAAAGATGGATAACATCAGCATTGCTAATTGCTGACACCTCTTGATAAAGCTCTCAGCTGTGGCAGCAGTGGATGATGCCCTGTTTGAATAGCTTTGGTGATGTCTTTTGGTACCCAGGGAAGGTGGATTAGACAGGACAACTTAGTTCTTCTGCTGTCACAGAATCTCAGAATGGTTTGGGTTGGAAGGGACCTTAAGGATCATCTTGTTCCAACCCCCTGCCATGGGCAGGGACATCTTCCACTAGACCAGGTTGCTCCAAGCCCCATCCAACCTGGTCTTGAACACTTCCAGGGGTGGGGCAGCCACAGCTTCTCTGGGCAACCTCTGCCAGTGTCTCATCACCTTCACAGTGGAGTCAATGGAGGTAAAGAGCAGTAATTCACCCATCTCACTCTAGACAGCACCTCCAGTAGGCCTCCATCACCTGTTGAGGGAGGACTCCAGGAAACGTGACCACACTCAATCAGTGGGATCTCTCCTGGGACAACAGGCATGGATTTGCCATGTCCCTCAAAATGTTTTGAGCCCATGCACTTCATTACTCAGCACTTAGGTTCAAAAATGCTCTTTGGCAGGATGCTTTGGAAAACACCCTGTGACCTGCCCAGCCTGCCTTGCAACTCAAACATCTGTGGTTGAGGAGTGTTCGCTGGCTGAATCTGCTCCACAGAGCACTTCTAGTGTAGAGGTGTTACCATCAGCCACAATTCCATCTGACAGAATTTTGGGCATCTGTAGCAGCAATAGAAACACATCTCTGAGTGCACACCACCTTTTTAAGCAGCCAGACCTCCCTGCAGAGGGGATGATGAGACAAATTCACTAGCACATGTGGAGAGATACTGTGGCAAATTGCAGCAGCTCCTGAATGTTCAGAGCAGTGAGCCGGGTGGATGCTTGTGTTTTAGGGCTGAGGAATAGTGTTGGTGTTTGATCCATGAGGGCCTCTGGTTGGGGGAGTTGTGCAACTCAAAACTCATGATCTGATAGTGGTGACAGTTGGTACCATGAATGGTTGGTCTCTCCCTCTATCATCTCTGATTTTGGGTTTACTCCATGGCAGCAATGCTGCAATCAGACCTGCACTGATGGCAGTGCAGCTTCGTCAGGCGTCCAGATTCATAAGGCTCAGGTCCATGTGAGGTGGAGAGATGGACAGCCATCACTGTTCCCTGGTTTTGGGCATCCTCTAAGGACAGCAGCCAGTCCTCACTGCTGCTTCCAGGTCTTCATGGCAGGGCCATGCCATTACCTACAGCTCAAAGTATTTGATGAGATCAGGTTCTTATGGATAGCTTTTCTTCCTGGAACCCATGAGCCTTATGCACAAGGATATTTGCTCTTGTGACCTGGAGAACCTTGAGCTGCTGTGGGGATTCAAAATATCCTCAACTGGAGAGTCATCCAATGGTCCCACAGCCTCTTCTGTTGGTGCCTGTGGACTGGAGGCAGGTGGTTGCTTGATTTGTGACCTGGTGGGATGTGTGGAGTTGTCTCTGGTCTCTGGGCCTGGTCTGGTCTCTGGGAGGGGCAGTGCAGCAATGCCAGAGCATATTCCCTTGCCTGGTCTTACCCTCAGCCCACCAGACACTGCCAGAGCTATCCTGAGGTGTTTCCTGGAGAGTAGATGATTCCCAAGTTTAATGACAAAAGGTAGGAACACTGAAACATCCCACTTGGAGACCTTTGTGCAATTTTATGGAGCTCCATCAGGGAAAGCTGCCTGAACATTGCCAGAGTACCACATAGCAATGTAGGATTTACTGTGGCACTTATCCTCCTGCTTTTAATGACCATGCACAGAAAAGCTGGATTTTAAATGCCGGGCTGGAATATTTCCCCTCTAGCAGCACAGTGCTCTGAAATCCCTTGGTTTGCAGCAAAGCTGCCACCTCGCAAACACTCAATATTGTGCCTTGTCACTCCATCATTTTCCAGACAGGATTCACAGTTCATGAGCTGTAAAAGAGGAGAGCACTCTGGCTTTCCATATGAAGTTGCTTGGCTACGGAGATCTAGAAGAAAACATCACACCAGAGTTAGTGAGGTTATTACCACAGTTTTTGCCTGGATAGGAATGAAATTTTGGCTGTTCTCCATCATCAAAACCTCATTAAATTGTGCAGACACTAATTGATAAACCCAAACCTGACAATTTGTGTCAAAGGAGGAGATGGAGTTCGCCCTGGGATCTGCCAATCAATGTCACAGCTGTCCCAGGCCCAGGGTGAACTTTGACCACCGGCAAGAATGACGGCGATTGTTTCATTTGTGAGGAGAAAGATGGAAACCAGCCTAATTATAACATCAATGTCAGGTCACATCCCGCCACTGGACACCTGTGTGATGGAGAAAAAAACCCAGACAGCAGGTCCAGCTTCTGTTTCCAGGCTGGAAAAATATCACCTTAGAGAGCTTTGTTCATCCAGCATCAGTTTTCTAGAAATCTGAAAATGCATATTGTAGGAAAACTGCAACTGGTGAAACGGCAGGAGTGAGAAATGCCAGTGTGGAAGGGTTTGTTTGCAGCAAGGTTTGCAAAGCAGAAGGAGTTGGAGTTGCAAGGCTGCTGGAGGAAGGACCATTGGAAAGGCCTTAGGGTTAGGAGAAAGGTGTGGTGCAGAAAGGAGGCAAAAAGGTGATGATATAAATTGTGATATAAAAAGGTGATATAAATTGAAAGTGGGAAATGTAGATGAGATATTAGGAAGACGTTTTTTCCTGTGAGGGTGGTGAGACTTTGGCACAGGTTGCCCAGGGAGGTTGTGGCTGCCCCAACCCTGGCAGTGCTCAAAGCCAGGTTGGATAAAGCCTTGAGCAACCTGCTCTGGTGGGAGGGGTCCCTGCCCAGGGCAAGGGCTCGGGACTAGATTATCTCTAAGGTCCATTCCAACCCCTTAACATACTATACTCTGAATGCCTAAGTCACTGCAGGATGGGATCATTTAATCTCATATTGCATCTCTATGAGGTAGCAATCCCCTGCCAAGTGCATTCCCAGCTCCCCTTTGTCACAGAACCATAGAATGGTTTGGGTAGGAAGGGCCCTTTAAAGAACATCTAGTCCAACCTTGCAGTGAGCAAGGACATCTTCAACCAGACCAGGTTGCTCAGAGCCCTGTCCAACCTGACCTTGAATGTTTCTTGGTATGGGGCATATATGACCTGCTTTTACAGTTCTACATGTCAGGAGAAAAAAGAGAATGACTAGAGGGATGAGAGAGGTCCTGGGCTGACATTCTCCACTTGCAATTATGCAGAGTTCAGTTGAGATCTGAGGAGTCTCAGAGCTATCTGCAGGATCAAAGATCCCTATCTCTGTTCTAAAGTTCCTGCACTATTCCACAAACCCAGACCTAAGAACTTTTCCCACTTCTTGCCCTGAACAGGGGGCAAAGGATCTTCAAGGATGGTAGGAGGGATGGGCTCCCAGCAGCCTTCAGCAGTTGCTTGTGGCTCCCATGAGATAGATCATGAGGCCCTTGATGAGGTTTTTCTTGGACTCAAGGCAAATCTGGTGAAGTCAAAGGTGAATTCAAGTGTGAATTAACCAAGACCTATGGCTTGTATAGTGTAGTCATGCCTGAGCATCCTCCCACTGAACTGCAGATGAGGGACATCCTTGCTGCAGGATGCTGTCAGTGAAAGTCCATAAAGTTCCATCAGAGTTCCTGGGAGGACAAACCCCTTAAAGACTCTTAATCCAACTATGGTTCTAAGCAGCCCTGGGAGAAGTGGGAGAAGATCTGCCATGGGCTGGCTGGCCATAACATTTGTCAGTAGTGCTATGTGATACCTACAAACATTACAAATTAGGACTTTGAGAGGTTTCCATAGCTAGGGAATCATCTGCAAGGACATCTCCATGCCCAAAACCACAGGGGAGAGAGGAAGGACTTGATCTACTAGCTCTCAAGCAAAGACTGGCCAACGGATAACCTCACTCACAGTTGAGATCCTGGGGTGTCTTTTTTTATCCCACCTCAGGAATGCAGTAGAAAACCTGTGCTCACCCAGAACTCAAATCTGTCCTCTGGATTTCTGCCATCCCTTGGACAAACACCCATTTCCTTTACATTTGCAGAGCTTGTGCCACACGTATCCTTAGGGAAACAGCTGTGATTTATCCTCAAGAAATAGATTGCAATTAACATTTAAACCCATACCCATGATGCAATTACAAAGACAAAATGAATCAGGATTTTGGTAACAAGCTCTGTAACATTTGAAAACTCACCCAGGTGGGAGGTGAGCACTCAGCAGATAATGCTATCACTGATCCTAGCACTGTTGAAATGGCTCCACCCTTCCCTGATTCACTACCTGGAGTCTGAGGAACATGTCCTGGTCACTAAAAAAATTATGTCTCTGCAGCCAAAATAGAGGTTGATTCCTCATTTTATTCTGCAGGGATGGATGTGAGGTGGCCACAGGGGTTAGGTCCTGGTGGTGTGGGACAGCAGATAATGCTATCACTGATCCTAGCACTGTTGAAATGGCTCCACCCTTCCCTGATTCACTACCTGGAGTCTGAGGAACATGTCCTGGTCACTAAAAAAATTATGTCTCTGCAGCCAAAATAGAGGTTGATTCCTCATTTTATTCTGCAGGGATGGATGTGAGGTGGCCACAGGGGTTAGGTCCTGGTGGTGTGGGATGTTAAGAACTGATAGGATAGGACAAGGAGTAATGGAAATAAATTGAAAGAGGGAAATTTAGACTAACTATTAGGAAGAAATTCTTTCCTGTGAGGGTGGTGAGACACTGGCACAGGTTGCCCAGTGAGGTTGTGGTTGCCCCAACCCTGGCAGTGTTCAAAGCCAGGCTGGATGAGGCCTTGAGCAACCTGATCTGGTGGGAGGTGTCCCTGCCCAGGGCAGGGGGTTGAGAGTAGATGTTCTCTAAGGTCCATTCCAATCCCTTAACATACTATGAAACTATGGATGGAGAGGCTGGAGGAGACCAACTGCCTCTTCCTATCAAGGTATGAGAGGCAGACATGGGAAAATGGGGGAAAAAATGGGAATTTGGGGCCCTTAGTGGAGAGAGTCTAAATATGGGGCAGCTCTCCTAGTCCACGTGCAGCCATCATTCAGGACCCTAAGCCATGGATCTCTGGAGGTGTGAAATCTGTAATTACAGACCAGCTAACGAACATATGATTTTCAGGTTGATTCTGTACAACCAAGGGCCAGCAGAGCCCATTGTGGGCTTGGCCCTTTGGGATGGCATGAGCATGGTGGAGATGTAGCTTTGGCATGGGTCACTTGGCTGATGCACAGAGATGAAGGTCAGATGGGGATAGGTTTTCTTGCATGAATGCTTTTCCCCTGGTTCAGGTTGGCTGGTGTCTTCAGCGGAGGGGAAGATGTGGATTTGGGATATGTCACCTGGAATTTCTTTAGCTATAAAATGCTGTATTCTAACCTCTAGTCCTCTGAAAGGCCTTTCCCCTTGGGTGTAGACTTTTGTTGAGGAAAAGTCTCAGCTGGACATCACAGGAGCAGCTGTTGATCCATGAAGTCCCCTGTCTGAGTCACTCTGGAAGCTCTTCCACCTCACTGGCTCCTGTGGAGGAGCTCAGACTGACTTCAGCCACTCCATTCGATACCTCCTGGGAGGAGTCTGGGCCAAAATCCTTATTTTCCAAGGAGCAAACTAGAGCAATGAGTTTCCTTGGCTTGAAATCCCTTCACCAGCTGCTCCAAGACATCCTGAATAAAAGAGCTTTCCAGAACACTTGTCCTCACAGCATTTCCTAAACCAGAAACCATCATCCTGATTTTCTCCCTGGTACCAAAAGAAGATCCTGAACCTAGTTTTGTGCTCTCATCAGGTCCAATTCTGTTTGCAGGGGGCTGTTTTTTGAAGTCCTCAATCCAGCCTTTGCATTAGAGCATGCAAGGGCAGGACTTGCTCTTCTTTGAGAAGTATTTTGCAGTTCCATTTCTTTATTTTTATTTCTTTTATTTTATTTTTTTTTGTAACATACTCTTTCCAAACCAAAATGAAAGCAAAAGCAAAACTCTTGAGAAAATCTAAATGTGAAGCCAAATAATAATGACTGGCAGCAATTTTCAATGGCATAGAGCACATTCTAGACACAGATGGCTTGAGATCAAGTCGAAAATCATGGAAAATTGGGGGGAAAATGAGGGGGGAAATGCAAACCAAACAGACAGTTAAAAAACCCACAGAGCTGGAATGTTTTGACCACTCTGCTCCAGGGAAAACCAACATCAAACGTGACCTTTTTCTACTCATTTTGCTTTCCATGAGTTACATGCTTGCAGGGAAGGATTTGACCCATTAGAAAGTCTCTGTGTTTCCTACTGGAGGGGGAGTGGATGAGCTGCGCATGGTATTGAATGCATGAAAAAGAATAAACATATGATAATATAACTGAAGGTTGCATGGAGACCTCATAGCAACCTTCCAGCATCTGAAGGGGATACAGGGAAGCTGGAGAAGGACTTTTTGTTAGCAACTGTAGTGATAGGACAAGAAGTAATGGGGATAAATTGAAAGAGGGAAATTTAGATTAGATTTTAGGAAGAAGTTTTTCCCTGTGAGGGTGGTGAGACACTGGCCCAGGGTGCAAGATTCTGGCTTCCCCAACCCTGCCAAAGCCAGGCTGGATAAAGCCTTGAGCAACCTGCTCTGGTGGGAGGTGTCCCTGCCCATAGCAGTGTTGGGACTAGGTGATCTTTTAGGTTCATTCCAATCCCTTAACATTCTATGATCCTTTGATTCTATGAACTGTGCTGGGCAATTTGAGGTGCAGCTGATGCTGAAATTGGAAGCTGAAATCAGGAGCTGCGTGGATTCACATTCTTACCAGGATAGATCCCCCAGAAGCAAACTGAGGCACAGACACCTGCACAAGGTGTAACAGCAGGAAGATTCGCTCCACATTCATAGCTGTTGGCTCCCAGGGATGTCTCTTGCAGCAGATGGCAGTAGCAGCTTTGCAAAGCCACTGTGGTTGGGACTCACTGGGTGCTCAGAGGCACCAGCATTCAACCCGAGGACCTGGCATTTGGAAATACAATGCTCCATCGATGAACTAACAGCTCTGGCATTCCACAGGAAAACATCAAAACCTGACTGCTCATATGTGTTAACCTCTGTGGGTTCTGCTGTGTCTAATAGAGGGGTTAAGCAGTCTTCCCCTCCCTTGTGGCCCTGGTTTGTACACCTCTCCTCCCCACAGATATTAAATTTTAGAGGCTCCAGTGGTTCCAGAGACATTTGTGTGTTTCATGATGAGGCTGAATCACCTCCTGCAGTGTTTTGGAGCAGACAGGCAGACAGACACAGCCTGGCTGCCTTATCTTTATTTCTCTGCAGTAGAGATTCCCCGTGGATTCTCAGATAATCTAATAGTTCATGCTCCTGAATCAACATGGGTTTTTTCCCCCCTTTTTCTGCTTTTTTCCTGCTTACTTTCTGAAATTAGGGAAGGGTCTTGTGACTGGTGTGGCCCTTCCATGGGATTATCCATACATAGGCTCATTTCAGCCCAATTCTGGAAAATTCCCTTCCCAAACACCAAATGAAATCCCTATGGAAGCAGCCATCCAGCCCTTGCTCACTCCCTCTGGGGTAGACCTATGTCTGGTGCAAATATGACACCAGAGGGTGACAGGGACAAGTGATGTGCCCAAGGCCACACAGGCAAGAAGCCAGTGGCAGAGATTCCCTCTGGACCCCAGCACAGGAGAGATGAAGCTCTTCTCTCTGTTGAGGGTGGGATCCTGGTGTGTTCCTGTCAAGAATACCTTGGGGCACAACACAGCCAGATGGATGGGGCAGGGGATGTGGCTTAACTCTCCTCTAGGATTTGTTTCTGCTGGAATTAATTTAGCATCCTGAACAGTTGCTGTTTGTGGGGTTAGGGAGCTATGTCTGAGCAGGACCCACTCCAGGGGACAAGGGGATGGGAAGAGGGACTCTCCAGTCCTACTCCATGTGTGTAGAAACCAGATGATGGCTATAAAAGAATTGGTTGATTTTATTTTTTACCATTTCTCTGTATTTATATGCATAGATTTGCATTCATTAGCTGGCAACCGCCTCTGCAACTGATGCATGAGCACAGCAGTCAGGGAAGAGGTGGCAGCAAGGAGGTGGTTGCCTATGTGCACCCCTAAAAATGAATCCCTCTGCCCCCAACCTTTTCACACACACTGGAGCCAGAAAAGCTTGCAGTGAGACTAACATCCCCTTCTGCACATGCCTCATCCTTGTGGGATGCTCTGGGGCTCCCAGCTGCATCCCTACCCCAATACAGGGGGACACCACTAAAGGACCATCCATCCCCACCACCCCAGGTCTCCTCTGCCCCTCACAGCAGGAGTTAGGGTGGCTTTGTCCTCCCAGTGCCTGGGTGGTCTCTTCCAGCATTGGCAAGTGAAAAGGGTTCTCTGAATCACTGCATTGCTTTATAGCAATAACTACAGGGAGTTATTCTCCCCAGAATTAAGTCCATGACTGGTGGAAGGGTGTTAAGGTAGTGCTTCCCAGCTCCAATTATCTTGGCCCCTTGGAACAAAAAAGCAGATTGTGTTACTGGACAAAAGGCATTTTCTATGTAACTTCTTGTCTCGGAGCATTCAGAGTGTGTAATGCTGATATAAATACCCGAGGGCTCAGCGATCTCATGTCCTGGGCAAACCTCCCATTCAGAATAACCATTTGCTGGGAAATTGTATTCAGGGGGAAAGCCAAAATTGCATTCAGCTCCTCCTGATACAGTCCTGGCTGGATGTGCTGTCATTAAGGTATGATCTGAGTAAAATCCTTGGTGGCATGGGGGCAGGTGTGAGAGGAGGTGTGTGAGGCTGAACAAGGAGATGGGATTCTTGTGCTGTGGTTGTGGACCCTGCCAGCTCCTGTTCCTTCAGCTCTTCCTCCCTTTCTCCCTATTTCTAGAGTGAGAAGTGATGATATATCATGTGCTGCTAAACACCTGCACCTCAAAATTCCCTACCCCACACCTGACCCTGGGACACCAGTGGCTGAGGATCTCCTACCATGTAAGAGTGATGCCTCCATCCATGCTCCCTTCACTGTGATCAGGAATAAAGGGCAGAGAGGGTCTCCAGGGCACACTGGTGTGTGTTTCAGCTGGGAGGAGGCCTCAGCTCCAGAGGCTGAGAGCTCCTGGGATCAGTGTCTCCAGCTTGGGGACAAGGGGGAATGGTTTCAGACTGAAAAAGAGCAGGTTTAGATTAGATATTAGGAAGAAATTCTTCCCTGTGAGGGTGTTGAGACATTGACAAAGGTTGTCCAGAGAAGCTGTAGCTGCCCTGGAAGTATTCAACACCAGGTTAGTTGTGGCTTGGAGTAGCCTGGTCTAGTAGAAGGTGTCCCTGCCCATGGCAGTGGGTAGAACTAGAAGATCTTGAAGGTTCCTTCCAACCCAAATCATTCTATGATGATGATGAACAGTGGCCATTTGCTCTGAAGATGTCTCTCAGTAGTTTTCAAGCTAGTGCAGCATGTGGAAGCTATGAAACCTGGGCCAAATCAGAGAGGACAAGGGAAAATGCTTTGATAGGTCACCTCAGCAGATGATTGAGATTGCTGGTGGAAAGGAGACTCAAAGGTGGGAATGGCTGTGGTGAGCAGCAAAACCAGTTAACACTGGTTGTTTTAGTAGGGATTAAGCCATGTTCTTTGTTAGTAGGGATCAGGGCTGCTGTTTGGGAGTATTCCAGCATTCTTACACCATTGTCCCAAGTGCTAAGAATGAAGCACTGCCCCAACCAACATTGGAGTCTGTTGCCCAGATGACTCTGACATCTTCATCTTTGAAGGCTTTCAGGACACAACTAGGTGAAGTCCTGCACAACTTGGATTCACCTGGTGGCTTACTGTGTTTTAGGCAAGAGGTTGCACTGGAGATCTCCTGAGGTCCCTCTCCACCTGAGTTATCCCACAACCCTAGAACATGAGGGGTCTCTGGTCCTGTCCTATAGATTTGGAGGATCTTGTTTCCGTGACAGGTGGAAGATTCAATCAAAGACAAGAGCAATCACCCTAGCTCTACCCTGGCAGCTGGGATACCACTGAAGGTTTTGGAGGAGGTCATAGAATTCCAAAGTGGTTTGGGTGTGAAAGGACCTTAAAGATCATCCTATTCCACCCCCTGCCATGGACAGGGACACCTTCCACTAGACTAGGTTGCTCCAAGCCCCATTCAGCCTGGCCTTGAACATATCCAGAGATGGAGTGGCCAGAGCTTCTCTGAGCAATCTGTGCCAGTGCCTCACCACTCTCACAGGGAAGCATTGCTTCCTAATAGCTAATCTAAATCTCTCCTCTTTTAGTTTAAAACTGTTCTCCCTTGTCCTATTACTATTTGCCCATGTAAAAAGTTATTCTACTTTTTTATAAGCTGCCTTTAAGTACTGGAAGGCCCTGCTAAGAGCCTGGAGGTCCTGCTCTGTCAGCAACACAGATCCATAGTGGTGCTTCCTATATAGTTAAAATTTCCCCCCCCCACTCAGCATTTTTTAAAATTTCAGTGAAATGTTCCATTTGCTGTCACAGTCATTTTAGCAAAACAATTTGGAAGCAATCTGAGTTATTCATAAGCTAAAAAAATCCATTTTATTTTGGTAGCATGACCGTTTCAGAGAATCATTTTGGTTGTTTTTATTTTGGTTTTATTCTTTTTTTTCCCTATTTTTAATTTTTTTAGAAATGCTCCAATAACATCGTGTTTTTCCAGGGATTTCAAACCAGAGTTGATCCAACACAGCCCAACTCACACCTCTGAGTGTGGAGAAGGCACTCTGGTTCCCAAGATCAACTCTGCAGTTTGGGTGCCCCATGGTGTGACCTGCTCCCGTTTCTCCTGCAACAGGACCAAAATGCTCCAGCCCTCTGAAGGTGCCAGATAAGGGCCCCTTCTCCTCCCTTTCCCACAGCCTTTGGGTTTTTGCAGGGTTGATAACCCAGGAACTACTAAACCCATAGACTCATCTGGCCCCAAAATGGTTATTTTGGGCTATATTAGAAAAAGGAACCAATTTCCTCTTGTTTCACCCCAAAACTTCAGAAATCTTGATCCCAGGCTGGTCTGAGATAGCTGCAAGGTTTACTGGGTGCAGAGAGGTTGAAACAATCCTTTCTGCTGAAATGCCTCGGAGCTAGACATAGCTGCCTTCTCACAGTGAAAAAGCGTTAACTCTGAACCCTACTGATGCCATTTTGTCTAGTCACTTTGTATTCACCCATTTTGTGGCAGCAGTCTTTGCCAAAGGCTTTTCCTGATTGCCCCTGAACTACAGGAGCTTCATCTGGAGGTTGGGCTGCCACATTTGAGATGCTGTGTGTGTGTGTGAATAAACTGACTGCCCACACTTGAGCACTCAGGCATGATCAGGCACTCTGGCTTCTTGCATGGCCTCTTTGCACATTGCTTGGCAAAGCTTTTGGGGTGCATAAGAGATCATAGAATCATAGAATATTAGGGGTTGGAATGAACCTTATAGATCATCTAGTCCCAATCCCCCCTGCCATGATAAGAGCCAGACCTTCTTGGCAATGAAAAATACCAGAAAACCAAGCAAAATTAAGTCCCTAGGACTTTGTGTTCCTCCAAAAGGCTTCAGTGTCCCGTTTTCCAGGCTGCTGTTTGTCCCTGCCCGGCGGTGTCTGCTGAAGGAACATTTCCAACACTAGATGGAGCAGTGACCCTAGACATGGAGGAGCAAAAATACCCTGCTCGTATTTCATTCGCTCCTGCCTTGCCTTCCACCTCGGCAAGCAAAATTAAGTCCCTAGGACTTTGTGTTCCTCCAAAAGGCTTCAGTGTCCCGTTTTCCAGGCTGCTGTTTGTCCCTGCCCGGCGGTGTCTGCTGAAGGAACATTTCCAACACTAGATGGAGCAGTGACCCTAGACATGGAGGAGCAAAAATACCCTGCTCGTATTTCATTCGCTCCTGCCTTGCCTTCCACCTCGGCCCCGAAGGGGGGGCAGAAC
>NW_008649888.1:137387-142097 GCF_000695815.1 Acanthisitta chloris | reverse complement strand
AGGCAGGTCGCCACCCCTTGGTGGCTGCTCAGTGTCCTGCGGTGGGGACTGTCCCTCCATGACCTTCCCGGCTGCGGTGGCAGAGGGATTAGGGTATCGCTGCCGGGGGACATCACCCATCCTGGGAGGTGAGGCAGGGATCAGGGGGATCAGACTCCGGGTCATTTCCTTGTTGCCTTAACACGGGTGATTTTTCCTTGGCTGCACAAAGGCAGAAGGTCAAAGGTTGGGGATTAAAAGGTGATGGATGGACATTTGTGGCCGAAACACAGAGAGGTTGTGCCTGGGTGTCTGGCGGCTGTCTGAGCTGGCTGTAACGATGTGTTGAGATTTTTCCAGGTTCTAAGGAGGATCCTTGAATCTCACATCCAAGTCCATTGTGCTGGCACAGGACGTGGCTGTGCTGGCTTGTGCCTACCTGCTGTAGGTGCTTTGAACACACAGAGTAAAAGGAAAGCACCCTTGCATGTTTCTCCTTCTCTTAATGTACTTCCCATCTCGCCTCCATGTGGGATATCTGTGTTTGGATCTAATGGGACAGATTTAGCCAGAAAGGTGCATTTCCCCAGGGATTTGTGGGGACATTCATGCTGTAGTCCCTCAGTCCTGACTGAGCTGTAGGAAATACCTTCTTCAGCAGGTGAACAGAAGCCTCTAGGATGAAGCTTCCTACAAGTTTATGCCTCAATTTATCTCATCATAGAATGGTTTGGGTTAGAAAGGACCTTAAACATCATCTCATTCCACCCCCTGCCATGGACACCTCCCAGTAGACCAGTTTGCTCCAAGCCCCATCCAAATTGGCCTTGAACACTTCCAGGGATGGGACAACCATGGCTTCTCTGGACAGCATGTGCCAATATCTCTCATAGCTGCTGTGCCACCTGTGGGCTATATCTCACCTGATTGGTATCTCCATTGCATGATGTGGTTATGTGAATTAGAGGAGACCCTTTACATCAGACTGAGTTTTGGATCCACCCTCCTGGATTTCAGGCCCTTAGGCAGTTGTGCCATATATTCAACTCCTGTTTGTCTGTGACAATCTATGGAGTTCTGCAGGTCAGACAGCTTGTTTGGCCCCTGGTGGTGCCCAGACTCACAAAAGTGTCCAGCTTTCAACTGTGGCAGCTCAGCCAAACTCCTGCACTTTGATGGGTGGATCTAGGCATCAATGTGGCTTTGAATAATCTTCACGGAGTGTCGTTGTAGAAGCAGTCAGTCAAGTGCAGGACCTTGTGTCCATGTCCCACACTGTCTCTCTGCAGGGACCTCATGCCTTCCACCCCCAGTCAAGAAGACATCTGCCAGATCCTACAGGAGATGGGACTGCTTGTTCCTCCCCAGGCTGGATCTTCCCATGAAGGCAGACATGGGTCTGGCTTCTCTGTCCTGGCCCCACCATCCAAAACCTCCCTGTGGGGTCAAGGCTCATACTGGGGTCACCAGACCTTGCAGTCTTGTCCATCATGCTGGAGTGCAAGCCATGGGGCAAGAGGAGCCATGCCATAGCCTTGGGTGGTAGGAGCTTGGGCACTCCATTGAGGACTTCAAAAGTCCCTCCCAGTGCTGGGAAGGTGGCTTAGCTCAGTAATGACCAAATTCTCAAATACCTGAGGCTTGAGTCACTGCTTGAGGAGGAAACATGCAGAAACAAGCAGCAAGCCAGGAAACTCCACCGCTGGGATGGACAAAGGTAGAAGTCAGTGGGTTGGTATGTCTGAGTGATAGCAGCAAGTCCCAAGGCAGCAGGTTTTGGCTGATAATCACAGCACCTCGGGCTGTGCTTGAGAGTGAAGTGAGAGCAGACTTAGGCAGCAGCAGGAACCCCCAGGCTGCCAGAGCTGCACCTCTAGCCCAAGTGGTGGGTGAAATCACAGCTCTCCCCTAGGATTTCTGGTGGGGTGAGGGGCTGAAAGCAAAATTCATCCCACAGGAGGCCAGCAAGGTAGGGAAACTGAGGCAGGGAGCACATGGGAGTTCGTAGCTCATGTTGCTGATGTTTCTGAGCCCTGATATGACCCCACTATATCTTGGGGTCAGAAAATAACCCCAAATCTCAGCTGTCAGGGCTGAATCCCAGTGGGGCATTTCACATCCCAACCCTCTGAATTTCCCTTCCAGCTTGATCTGTGAGGGCAAAAGATTTCTCCCAGGGAAGATCAAGCATTACCCCAGGATCTTCCATCCTGAGGATGAAGGTTATCCTGTCTCTTTTGTGCCTCAGTTTCCCCTTATGCAGAATGAGACCTATCAAACTGTCCTTCTGCAGATATGACAGATAAACAGGCAGAGGAGACATTTAAATTAGATATTAGGAAGGAATTCCTGGGTTGGAGAGTGGTGAGGCACTGGCACAGGCTACCCAGAGAAGCTATGGCTGCCTCATCATTGGAAGTGTTCAAGGACAGGTTGGATGGGGCTTGGAGCAACCTGGTCTAGTGGAAGGTGTTCCTGCCCATGGCAGGGAGTTGGAAGAAGATGATCTTTAAGGTCCCTTCCAACCTAAACCATTTTGGGATTCTGTGCTCTGAACATAGTTATGACATTCCAAAATTTTCTGTGCCAATCATCTGGCAAAGAAAGAGAAATTAATTTGGTGTCAGGAGGGGGATGGAGGAGACCTGGTGCACCTGAGGATGATGGAGAACTGGTGAAAATCAATTCTTACTGGTTCCTGGTGGCTCTGGGACAAAGCAGGAAGAACTCTGTGGTGTGGGGTAAAGTTGATCCATGAGCTGCTTTTCCCCTTATCAATTTTGGGGCCTTTATATCTCTGCAAGCTCTGAGCTGGCAGGGTCACTCCAACCCAGGTGGCTGATAAACAGCTGAGGAGTGATGGATGTGCGCCGAGTTCGCCTTCTTGGCTGGAACGTCGCTTATCGCTCTCCTGGCATTTCCCATTTTCTCCCGTGCAGCACTTCACACACAAGAGAGACATTGTCACTGTTCCTCGACCTACCAGGTGGGGGGCACGGTGGGGGGGAACATCCTTCTCAGCTTCTCTCTGCCTGTGCCTCCTCTCTATAAATCAAGTGGATTTGTGCAGCTCCTTGGTCAAGTATGGGCATTAGCACTGAGATGTGGAGTCATTTCAGTAATGTGCACCCAGGAATGTGCCTTATCTGATTTCCCTCCTGGATTTTCTCTTTTCTAGTCCTGCAAACCAAGGCTGAGACTGCCCTTCAGACTTACAGTCTGAGATGTCCCAGGGGAGGATCAGTAGGGTGTTGGTGGGATTCACTGGAGTCTTCCCAGTGAGCATTGACCCAGGACCATTCCCCAACAGCTGCTGTATTTTTGGACCCTAAATAATTTCCCAGGCTGGACAGGGACCATCCCATGTTTCTCAGGGAAGGGATTGAGGCCTCCTTGAGCAGCTGCTATTTGGGGGTGAAAAATTCAACCCCTTCACGTTGTGCTTCAAAACAAGGCAAGGATGGAAAAATTGCCATAGAAGATCCAATATAACCAGATTGCCCTGCAAATAGATTCCCTGCTGGATTATTGCAGATGAGGAGTTTTCCATGCTGGATTTCTTTTTCAAAAGACCTTTTCCCTTACAGGAGCAGGAGGGGGCCAGCGGCTGGGGGAAACATGCCTGGAATGTGACAAGCCTGTTCTCCTGCTTGTTTGTGTAAACGAGTTGGGTCTATTCCCTTCCTCTCCAAGTGCACGTTTTTAAGCCTCCTTGCAAAGCAAATTTACTTTTGGAGCACATGGATGCCAGCATAGCATTGGGGGGAGGGGGTGGAGGCATGGTCGTTGGTGATTATAATAATTAATAATATTAATCACTGAGAATAATAGAAGTGATGGTGAACAAGGGCTCCATCCAACACTGTCCACCACCTTCATGTCCATATATCTTCTCACCACTCTCCTATCAGACCATCTGGCAATGCCCAACTGTGAATTTCTTGAAGAGATGTTTTTCCAGCAGGAAAAGCTCAGGTGTTCACAGCTGACCCTTTTTTGCACATCCAGGTTGAAGAGTTCCTCAGCTCCTGAGTCTCAGCTGCAGCAAAGAGTTTCAGAACAGAACACAGAGCAATGGATAATTCACTATAAGATTCACCCTGAAGGCTAGTGGGTGGCAACATTTCTGATGGGTGAGGGAATTGCTCAGGTCCAGGAGGACACACAGTCTGGCCTTGCTGCTATCCCAGGAAGAGTATCTTTTATTCCTACCACTGCTGAAAGGCTTTGACATATTGCTGTGAGGCATTTCAGAGGACAAACCCCACTGGTTTTGGCCTGAGAAAGTCCCTAGCACACCCTCCACTACCACCCTCAGTTATATCTTGGAGCAGTTATTGGCAGCAATATAATAATAATAATAATAACAACAACAACAACAACAACAACAATGACTATCTGTAGTCAGCTCCAACATCCCTGGAAATATCACTCTCCCAGAAGATGCCAATTAAGTGCCTGGAGAATGAGATGAACTCTAAGTGATGTGGAATGACCCCAAAATGTCACCTCTAACTCACCACCTCAAGGCTCAAGGAGGGAAAAGGCAAGTTTTTAGGGTTTTATCCACTAAAATAGTCCCTGGAGCAGAGAACTCAGTTTTGCAGAGTGATGCTGGATGTGGTAAGGAGCTGCGGACCACCCATGCCCCTCATCCACCTCCCATACATGACAAGATGTTTCAGATAAAATGCATGGACATCCTCAGTGTCCTGCCTCCCTCCCAGGACA
>NW_008649888.1:133443-137362 GCF_000695815.1 Acanthisitta chloris | reverse complement strand
CCTGTCATTTCTGGCTGTCAAACCAACTTCTTGCTGCTGGGCAGGCTGGCAAACAGCCTTGGCAACACCTTATCACGTCCTCCCAGGCAGTGTTTTAGCTGGAGCTGTGCAGGTGAGGACAGATGTGAAAAAACACCTTCTATCTCCAAACAGTGCAAGGATGGGGAAATTGAGACTGTCAAAGGCAGTTTAGCTGTGGCAATTTGGAGTAGAAGCCTCATATCTTGTGTCCAGACACTATGGACCACCTGTGTGTATTTTCCATGGTCAGGTTCACCCTGACTTCATTGTTGGCATGGACTCAACAGGGAGGTCACCTTCTCCTCCTCTCCTTTTGGGTCCTGCAGATTTTCCTGCCCCCAGACTCTGTTTGCAGGATGAGCAGCCTTGCTCCATGTGCAGTGTCTGGTCTTTCCCACTCCTTGAATTGGTCTTTTGATATCATTTGGAATATTCCTCTCCATAGTCACCTTGTTGATGGGATGTCTCAGCACCATGATCCCTCTGTGTGCCAACATACCTTGTCCAGGGATGGAGCCAGTGCAGGTCCCTGAGCACATCTGTGGTGCCTGGTGGTCATCAGGGCTGGAAGGCTAAGGGGACATGTTATGTCCTCCACTGCAAAGCCAGTTGGGACCATTCCCACCTTTCCTCCATGAAAAAAGTGACCTGTGGCTGTTAAGACTTCCTGAGGAAATTTGGGCACAAAAGAGACTAAGGGCTGGGTGTTTGGGAATATTGCTGATTTTGCAAGGAAGAGTTAAATTCTGACATGTGGCCCAAATCACTAAAGTTTCCTGTGAGCTGATGGTTGAGTCCCATTTTGACTTGGCCTGTGCCCCATTTTGGTTCCTGTGGGTGTGCTGGATGTGCTTAGCTTGACCCCAGCCAGCAAGACTGAGGCATAAACTGCCTTTAGTACAATTCCCTGGCTTGAATCCTTTGGTACTTGAGGAAAGACAATCCTGTTTTTTCCTCTGGTTTCGCATCCCAGGATCTCTGTGCCTGCTTTATGCCTGTGGAGACAGAGATGGATATTCCTGAATAATCAACAATTTCTCCAGCTGAGAATTTTCTCATAGCCTGAGATGTCCCAATGTATTCAATCTACTCCTGTTACACAGTGAGATGTGGCTGAGAGGATCCCCTGAGTGAGGAGTGATGTGTCCCAAAACAAGCACTGACCCATGTCCCACCCAATCCTTCTTCTCCTCCCATTTGCTCCACCTTATCCCCTGCTATTGTCCTGGTCTACCTTGGGGTTGATAAATCATTATTTCCAAACCCAAAATCCTTCCATGCATGAAGAATTGATTTCATTAATTGATTTTTTTTGCATTCCTTTGTTTTAAACTGAAAATGGCTGAATGCAAACAGTAGAGGAAATATTCCTGTACAGACAATGTCCTGCCCACCTGCCTCTTCCCTGCTCCAGGTTGCACCCACCAAAGACCCTTAGATGGAAACAAACCCTCTACCTGGCCATGGTCAATGGAAAGAAGGACCTTCCCAAGGCAACTTGTCCCACCAAATCTCTCCCTTCTTGGAGATGTTCCCATCTTGGACAATGGTGCTCCAACATGGTTCTTTAAGAGATCCAGCTCTGGATTGGGCTGTTGGATCCTTTTGTCACGCAAAGTTTGGTTTTTCCACTGGAATTACCCAGGTTTGAGAGGATTCCTGTCCACTCCAGGCCTTTCCAACCCCCAAACAACATGTGAAGCGTTTCAGGCTTTGAGTTCTGTGTTGGGACATGTCTCAGGCATTAAGCTCTGAATGCCACGTGAAGATCAGGAACATTTTTGTGGCAAGCTGCCATCTTCCCCCGGATCATTTCCCTCTTGAGTGACAAACCTGACTCTGAAATGCTTCTAATGCTTTGCAGTGCTGTGGCTTCTCTCGTGTGATCATCTCCAAGTGCAGTACAGACATTATCTAATTACAGCCCTCCCTCAAGCAAAATGGGGCAATTCCTGGCATTTTCAGCATGCTTGTATTTGTATCATATAGAGCCAATTCAGGCAGACAGATAATCCCAAACACTGGTGATGGCTTGAGTCTGGCTCTTTGCAGGCTGCTGCCTCCTCAGATGATGGTCAGGAAGGAAACTATAAAGCAGGACAGAGGTTTTCATCATGTGTCTGCTGAGGTCATTATGGATAAAGTCCTTCAGATTGAATTCTCTGAGGTTTAGGTGCCTGGATGAAGTTCAGCATCTCCACTGGGAGATCAGACGTCAGGTGCTAAGAAGCTATTTTCTATGGCCACCTCAGTTTGTGTGTCTTAATTTGTCTGCTGACTTTCATCCCTAATGTTAGGTGGGATGAATCCCTTCTCAGCTGCAACTAGTAATGGTGGGACAACAATCCAGGTCCTCACTAGAGCATCTGTTCTCATTTTCTTCTCATCTGGCCACATGGGCTCTGCATGGGGTGGGAAATATCACACCAGCTGTGTGGTCTGAGGTTAATTCCATCAGTCTCTGACTCAGTGGGTGAATTTCAACTCTACTCCTGAAACTGTCAGACAACACTTGAATTTAGTCTTGAAATCAGGAGTTGATTTTCTCCTCTTTTTTTCTTCCCCACCCCTTTTGGCCAATACACTTGGATGATTTACTGATGCAGAGCTGCTGGATTAAGTAATTGATTTGATGCCTCTTGAGTGCCAGGAAAGAAATACTCTGCATTAAGAAAAATAAGATATATGCCAGCAAATCCAGCCCTAAGTACTACTTAAGGCTTCTGGAAAAGCTGTTTTGACACTGGCAGGGCCACCCAGGCTCGTGTGCCTGTGTCCTCTACACCAGTGCCTTGGGAAGATCCTCCACAAGGATGAGAATGGACTCTTATTCCCATCTATTTCAGGGGGCAGAGGGTTGTGTGGGGTGCAGTAGGTGCCTTCCAGTAGGAATTTTCCTATTCCTCAGCAAGGTGAGCTCCAGGCCATCAAGGAAAGAGCAAATAGCAGCTCTGTAGGAGGATCATTGGTGGATCAGCCCTTCTTAAGGTCAGAGATCCAAGTTCAAGCCTCTTTCTACCCTCTGCCTTATCCTTATCATAAACTTCTTGAGGAAGGGAGTGATTTGATAGCGCAGGTACTTAATTACTCATTAGAGCAGGTATGAACTGCTCTTGCAATGAACATTTCTCCTTTGCTTTTAATTAGAAATTCTGGGACAAAGGAATATTTCCTGGCAAGTTGGGTGTGAACTGAGATGCCTAGGAAATCCTTATTACTTTATGAAATAAAAACCACTCCAAGAATTGTCCAAAACAAACCTCACACTCAGCTGCTCTCTGAATAGTATTTTTGGTGGCCTAAACTGGGTGATAATTTTCCCTGGTAAGCCCGAGTGGAATAAAACTAGCTAAGGAAAGAGCAAAAAAATTGCTTAAAGCCTTTGATTCATCTGGATTTCTGCAAATAAAAGTTTAGTTTAGTCTATGGCAGAAATTTTTCAGTGAGGACCTTTGGTGAGGACTTCAGGGCAATAAATTAGTCGAAGACAAGAAGTGAAATGGGGATAGGAACATCTTCCAAAGAGGCTTTAAAAGATAAGAGAAGATGGAGTGAAGTGTCATCCGTGGAAAAACTGATTGCTGTGTGGCAGCACTCTCTGAAATATGGCCAAGATAAGGATGAGAAATTCAGGTTGTTTTAACCATTGCTGCTAAATTGCTGCATTTTGGACTTAATTCTGCCATTGAAAAATAGCTGCTGGTTTTAGGTGCATCACCAAAGCTGAGTTTAGTGACCTCTCTCAAGGCAAGTCCAAATGAGAGCAGCCAGAGTGCTCCACATAGGGATAAAAAAATCCATGGCTGAGCTCAGAAACTTGATTTGATCATTCTGGGCCCTAGTTTCCCACTCACAAAGAACTACCAGGAGCAGTTTCAAAGCTCCTCCGCTATTCTGA
>NW_008649888.1:127597-133425 GCF_000695815.1 Acanthisitta chloris | reverse complement strand
AAAGACCTCAGGAGGGTTGTCTACTTAATAATTATTTTCAATGTATTTTCCCACATTTTCTTTCCTGGGGAATATTGTTTTAGCTTTGTCAACCCTTGTGTGATTTTGGGGGTTCCCAATGTTTCATCTTTGGCTCTTCCAACTTCTGGGCTCCTGAAATCTTGAAATCATGTCTTTCCTCTTGAGAAAGCAGCAGCTTTTAGCTTGTAAAGAAGCATAGCAGATCTTGATAAAGCAGGATGCTACCAGTTCAAAGGTAACTAAAAGAAAAAGGCTTTCCCTCAAGTCGAGATGGCTAAAACGATTACATGTGTTTGAAATCCTCACTGATCCCAACCTGCTCTCAGGCTCCATCACTTGTCTGTCTAATATATATTACTGCTGCATATTTGAGTTGCCAGCCCCGTGCTGCTAAGAGATGATTAAACCAACAGAAGATGATAATGGCAAAAAAATTATCTCACCACCAGGAAAAGCAAAGGAAAAACATAGAGGAAATGAATGGTGTGACTGGAGCTCTCAGCTTGTGTTTGGCATGTTTTCCCCTTGGCAGTGCATCTTTGGGTTTTTGGGAGAGTCCCTCGGAGAGCTGGTGAGAGCCCTTCATGGTCAGGACTCTAATTAGTCACTTGTATCTCCCTGCAGGCATCTGGATGGTCTTCCCCAGCACGTTGTGCATCCTTCGGTAGGGCACGGAGGGGGGGCTGGCAGCCTTCGGGCTTCACAGGGTGCTCAATTTGCACCGGTTTAATCGGAGGGAGTGGAGTTGTCCTGACTGTATTCTCCTCCTTTCCTCCCCCCTCTTTGTTGTGCTTCGTGATGGGCTGCTGAATGTGTGAAGTGATGTGAATTGGTTTGGTTTAATTAATCCGTTTAAGAAATATAGATCTGCTGTTCGTACATTTCCCCTCCATCTCCCTCGGACAGATTGTTGGCTCTCTGCTCCGGCAGGATTGTGAGCCGTCAAACTCCCTCTGCTGGCACGGCTGCCTCCCGTTTTCCTCCAGCCAGAAAGTTATCATATAATCAGGATTTCCCCAGTGGGATGATTGTCTTCACGGGGACAACACTGTGCATGGATTTCCTGGCTTTATACACCAACTGCTGTTGTAGTGTGTTGTTGTGTGGATGTCTATCAGCATCCTGGGGATGCTGCAAGCCCCCAGCAGATGATGGACAAGCCAACACAGACATTCCCATGGGAGCAGGGCTATGTCAAATGACCAGCATGGTTCTCTGATCACTCATCTTAATTTTCCAGCAAGGACACAGGTCAAGCATGAGGGATCTGAGTGTACTTACTCACAAAGCAAATTATTACCTAGGTTGAGCAACTGGCACCTGCCCAAGAGGGGAGGAATGAGAGAAACTTTCTGGAGAGATTCTGCCTGTCTAGTGGGACCTTATCAGGGCTGGACTATGTTGAGGAAGGATGTTTATCCATTCAGACACTTTTTGTTGAAGAGATTTCTCCTCCTCCAACCAAAACGGCCTGTACTCATGTGGAGAGCTTCCTCCTCTGCTGTGGCAAATGTACTTGACGCCGTGTACCTGAGCCCAGCCCTGAAAGCAGCCACTGTACTAAAGTGTTTGCTTGGCCCCAGAAATGCTAAGAGAGGGAATTTCTCTTTAGGAAGCTCGAAGATGTTGGTTTTGAGCTGGTGCTGTGCCTGATCCAAAGCTTCTTGAAGTGAATGCAAAGCTATTGTGGACATTGAATCAGGCTCTGAGCCCACAAACTCATATCTGAGTAGGAAAAAAAATACAGCAGATATCTCCAAGTGAATTTGTTTTCAAAGTCCCACCCTGAAATGCCTGCCATTGCAGATCCTCTCTCTGCTGGGCACCAGAGAGGTCACCCTTCTGCATCTCCATCTGTATCAACATCCAGTTTGCTTTTGAAACCTGCTGAAATACTGTTTTCCATTCCCCAGGGCAAACACACACCTAAGGTAAAGCTTGATTTTTGATATTATTCCTTTATTATCTTTTCCACTGATACAGAGGTGTTTTACCTGTCCCTATAAAGCTTCAGCAGGTTGTGTTCAAAGAAACAAATGTGCCTTTCTTTTCCAGAAATGTTGGGGTGTGAAGCTGGTGCAGTGAAGGTTGGTGCTTGGCCAGGGTGGAGGAGAAGTCATCTCCTGAAGCGCTTTTAACTCCTTTATGGGGGAATTTTCCTCTCTCTTGCAATGGCTAATAGACTCATAGACTAATAATTTGAGTAGGAGGAGACCTCCAGAGGTCAAGTGCTCCAAGACAATGATCTAAGCCATTACCTTGACATGTGCCATCTAGCAGGATTTGGGGACAGGATGGTTCCCAGTGGGTAGTGTGTATGGGACTGTTCTGCAGTTCACAGAAACCCAGGTCTCCATGATCTGAAATTGTCTGAGACTGTCATCAATGTGGTTTGGTCCTGGGTCAGCCAGGGCTCTCCAAGTAATCCAAGACCCTGCCCTCAGCTTGGATGCATACCCCCTTGCTGGAGGCAGCTTGGATGCATCCCCCCTTGCTGGATGGAGTTGAGTCAGACCCCTTCACTCAGCCCCCAGTTTTGGCTTCCTTAGCACCAAGGAATGGGTTCCATGTTCTTGGTGTCTTGATGAGGGGCCTTTAGGGATGTTGTTAGAGCCAACCTGGTGCAGTCAGTGCCTGTGCAATCTTTGCAAGGAGTCCATCTCTGCTTGGAGAAAGGTGTTCTTGTGCTCCAGAGTGGAGCTGACACACTGCCAGGGTGACTTTTGGGACCTGGGAGCAGAAGAAGGAGAGATAGGAGCTGGCGACATCATGCAGAAGAGCATGGGAAAGGGGGTGCTATATGAAACAGTCCTAGGAGCATCCTAGCTCCAATCACAGCTTCAATCCCAGCTGTGATCACAGGCCAGTGTGTTGGCAACACAAAACACATCAACAGGCAGCAATTAGAGCTGCAGCACAGAGCCCTAACGACCACCAGAGGAGATGACCTGGCTGGGGGGCCGGGGCCAGCCTGGGTCTCACTCAACACCTGCCATGGGGCTGGTGCAACTGGATCTGGGCAGGTCTCCTCTCACAGCTTCCCTGAGTGCCTCAGGACACAGACATTGCCCTGAGGTCCCACTAAGCACCTCCCATCTCTCCAAGTGCAAGGAACTTCTTCATGTTAATCTGAGCCCTGGTGTGGAGAGTGAATGCTGGTTTGTTCCCAACACAGCGGGTGGTTGAAAGCAGCAGGCTGCAGCCTGCATTTCCTCCTGGATTCTGTCTGACTCTGATGGAGGTTGGTCTGATGATGATATTTCCAGTGTCTTCAAACTTTCCAAGATTTTCAGTACTTGGGATGAAATTTTCCAGGTCCACACCTGCCTATTTGCTGCTGTTGAAAGCTGAGACTTCAGTGGTTTGTCCTTCCCAGTAACAGCTGCTGGTTTTGCTGGTGTGAGTTCATGCATTTTAGGGGAAAGAACTTCTACCCAAGTTAGGAGTGGTGTTAACTCCTGCAAAAGGAAAACAGAAGTGTATTCCTTCAGGGAAGAAATGTCCTGTTTCCACATGTCCAGGAGAAACTAAAGTACAGAAGCCAAACCCTGCAACAGCCAATCTTCACTGGTAACCCTCTGAGCACAGAGCCATTGCCTCATCCTGCCCTGGTCCTGGGATGTTGCTGGTCTGTGTTTGAAACTTTCCATTTCAGGGACTATCAGTGGTGGCTGAAGGAAGACATTGAGGATAGTAAGGCTTGAGAAAGCCCATGGAGTTATACATCTTCATAAAAAGGGAACCCAGGCCCTGCAGATTATCATAGACTCACAGAATGGTTTGGGCAGGAAGGAACCTTAAAGGTCATCTAGTTCCCACCCCCTGCCATGGGCATGGATACCTTCCACTACAACAGGTTTCTCCAAGCCCCATCCAACCTGGCCTTGGGCACTTCCAGGGAAGTGGAGTTGTGAGGGTGGGAGTTTTCATGCTCAGGATAACAGTTGCTATAGCTGATGTCCTTCAGTTGTGCCACTTTTGGACTGAAAGTGGTTTCTTGGTGTGTTGGACAGAGCCCACATCAACCACCTGCTTTGTGCACGTATCAGAGGGACTTACCCCTATTTCATTCAGCAGTGGGAACTCATCCAGGACCACATTGCTGCTGCTTTGCTGAGCCCTCAAGCTCTTTCATTACCTCTATAAGGGTGGCTGGGATGTAGCAGCAATTCCTTGGCTGTGCTGCTCCTGGGGCTACTCATCTCCTGCAAACTCTCTTGCTCCCCTATATCAAACCCCACATTCCTGCAAGCAGCCTGATGCCTTGGGCTCTTGCAAATCAGCAGTGGAAAAGCAAATTTTCCTTCTAGGCATGTTTGAAAGAAGGCATCAGAGAAGAATTTCCAGTGGAAAAATACCAAACTCTTGCACTTGACTGAGAATCAAAATAGATTGCAACAGTGTTTTCCTCTGGGAGGAATTTTCCTACCTGGGGGCAGCAGAAGGGGCGAAAAAAGCTTGAATGGACAGGTATGAGGCTAAGAAAAATTCTCAGGTCCTTTCTTTGCACAAGCAAAGGGGGAGGTTGGCAGAAGGGCATCTGCCCTGTATATGTTGTGCACAAGGGACTGGCATTGCACCTTGTTTTGGACTTTTAGTTGTGTTTTCCTTGTGTGTCAGCAGAGCAGGCTGGCTAGTGTCCCATTAGCCAAGGAAGAACTGGAATACATTGTGTTCCATCATGGTATATGTTTACATTCATATACATTCAGGGTCATGAAGATGCTGTGAGGGCTAGAGCACCTCTTCTATGAGGAAAGGCTGAAAGAGTTGGGATTGTTCAGCTTGGAGAAGAGAAAGCTCCAGGGAGACCTTAGAGCCCCTTCCAGTGCCTAAAAGAGCTCCAAGAGAGTTGGACTTTGGACAAGGGCCTGGAGTGACAGGACAAGGGGGAATGGCTCTAAACTGAAAGAGAGGAGGTTTAGATTAGATAATAGGAAGAAATTCTTCCCCATGAGGGTGGTGAGGCTGTGGCATAGGTTACCCAGAGAAGCTGTGGCTGCTCCATCACTGGAAATGTTCAAGGCCAGGCTGGATGTACTTGGAGCAACCTGGTCTAGTGGAAGGTGTCCCTGCCCACGGCAGGGGGTTGGAACTAGGTGTTCTTTAAGATCCCTTCCAATCCAAACCATTCTAGGATTCTATGATACTATGAATTTTCTTAATACATATCCAATTTCACAGAATCATGAAAGAGTTGAGGCTGGCAAGGATCTCTGGAGATCATCTTGTCCAAACCTCTGCTCAAGCAATGCCACCTAGAACAGGTTGCCCAGGACTGTGTCCCATTGTATTTGCCTATCTCCAAGGATGAAGGCTCCACAGCCTCTCTGGGCAATGCCACCCATTGTTTGACCACTCTCACAGTGGAAAGCTTCTTCATACGTTTAAATGGTGTCTTATATTTCAATTTATGTCCCATTGATCATTTTACTTGAAGACCCATCAGGGTCTTTGAAATGAGTTCCCTCTCCAGTGCTCATTGATGGTCATCACTCTGCTGGCTAAAGGTCCAAATTCAAGTCCAGATTCCAACTCTGGGTCTCTGGGGGTGATGTACAGACCTGACCCTGCTCTTTGGATGGTCCTACCTGACTCCACCTATTTGCTGGGGAAGAGGCAATAAGCTGGAGCACCTTTCATGCACCTCTAACCACACCTCTCATTGCCTAAATATCTCACCAGCCATTGCTGTGTCCAAAGCAGGTATTGGAACATGGCCTGAAATTGGCTTGTCAGCACCAAGAAGGGGATGGGGGCTTGTCTGGTGGCTTCTTAAGGTCCCCTGAGCAGCAGGATCTGGCCCT
>NW_008649888.1:120258-127572 GCF_000695815.1 Acanthisitta chloris | reverse complement strand
GCAGGACCCTGAGGTAAAGGGGAGACTCCCTTTTACTGCTTCTTGCTTAATAACAGGCTTGAGGTTATTAATTACCTTAATTAGAGCTGGCCAAACCTGTTTGGCTTGGAGCTGGGAGTCAGTGGGACCAGCTCTCTCAGCTTGTTGCTGCTCTCAGGTCTCGTGATGTTCCCCAAAGAGAGAGACCTGTCCTATTTCAAACATAATTAAAAGGTTTTTGAAAGGCTCCTTAGATCCTGCCATTTTTCAAGCCAGGAGCCCTCCTTCAGTGAGGGACTGCATTGCACAAACACCAGGAAAAGTGGCTTTATCTTACTCCTCTCCCTAAAATAAAACCATATGTTTTAGTAATTTGGGGAGGCATTGGGCACTTTCTCAACCATGGGGCTAAGGCACCACCAGTGCCAAAAAACCCCACTCTTAGGATCATAAATCCTCTCTGGAAATGTGGAGGGTGGGTTTGCAGATGAAGAACCTGGGACAGTTGTGAAGCTGGAGGTGGCTCAGTACTCTCTGCTTGGCTGGCAGTGCAAGCAAAGCCTCCTGTCTCAGTTTCCAGGATGGAGAATCTACCAGGTCTCATCTAGTCATCACTTTTCCTGGCACATGGGTAATACTTATCTAGAGCCTAGAAACAGTAAGGTTTGGAGACTCAGTGGCTCTTATTTTGCCCAGAAAAGTGACTGTGGTGAACCTCACATCAATGCAGGGTGAGACATTGCATTCCCAGAGCCATGTGACTTCTCTCTGGGTTTCCCTAGTTGTTGTCACTCTCCAGAATGGGTGGTGTATGCTGGTGATCTGTTGTCATGATTCACCCTTGTTTTTCCCTTTGGCTGAAGGTGCTGAGTTCACCTCAGGTTGACCTCCAAACACTGATTTATGCATTTGTGGGTCACAATCTCTCTGTGGCTGAGGGACCACTGGTGTGGTCCATCTAAAGTTCATCTTGCAAGAAAGCAGGACCAGCTGTGGAAGCACAATCCAAGCAATATGTGCAGCCTCCCACAAGCTGATGGCAAGTCACAACAGGGCTGCCAGTCCCTAACCTTCTCTGTAGCCCCAGAAGATGACAGAGCCCATGCCAGATACCTCCAGTGCTCCTTGTGTTTGAATAATGACCTTGTCTCTCTTTTTATCCTGTACTGTCCCATCTGTGCTCATGACCTCCATATCTTCTATCTCCTCTTTCAAAAGCACAAGGACATGCTATGCACCAGCCCTCTTTAGCAGGTGTCACAGAGTAGACACTAGCCAGATGAAGGCACCTCAGTGAGATAGTTGGACTACCAGCTCATCTGCCTGGTGCCCCTCTGTCTTCACAGGAGAACTTCCTCCAGAAGGATATTCACAGCTCCTTCCCCCAGTCCTGGTGCTTTAGCAACATTTCCAGCTCTTCCAGGAAATGTGTCCTGTGTTTCAGCTTAGCCTGGGAGCAAAAAATTGTTGCTTAAGCAGGTTTCAGGCATCTCAGCCTGTGACCTTTCTGTAACTGTTTGAATGAGTGTATTGACTTGTTCTGTGAATTATAAACTGCATTAACTCTTTAGTGACTCCCCAGTACTTGGTGAGAACGGCTTAGATCCAGGGAATATCTAATGTGCCAAAGTCTTCGAGCTCATGGGCATGAGGAGCTTAATCCTTATTTCAGATCTGGCTCAAAACACCCTTTTCAGTGGAAACCTCTGACAGCTGCTGGTTGGAAATTCAGAATTAGTGGCTTCATCACCCAGCACTTTATCGTCTCTTTTTAAAAATGCTTTCCTAACTCTCAGTCTATGAGAAATCAATGTACTGTGCCTTTAATCTTGCCCTGCTAAGCTTTTCTTCTTTAAAAAAACTCCCCACACAACCCAAGCCGACTGCACTCCAACAAACACCTGTATTGCCACTGAAAGGCCTTTTGCTAATATATTTCCCCCCCATTCTTCTTGATCACACCTGTCTAGCTTTGGGCAAAATAAAATATTCACATAGCTGCCAGAAGTAAAGTTCTTTCCTGGCTTGAGCTACTGTGTGTAAAGATCTCCAAAGAAATGTCAGATCACTTTATTGAATCCTACTGAAAACTTGGTTGACAGTAACATGCAGAAAGGATCAGGACCTCTCCATAATTGCCAGTGGCTTGAAAAGAGCATTTGTTTTGAAGGCTTCAGAAATGTAGGTTTTTTCCTTGCTTTTTTTTTACTCTTAAATTTATTTTGATGATGCTATTTGAATGCATTAAAAACACACTGCTGGTGTATTTGCAGAGATGCACGAACACACACTGCCTGCACACAAACACATGGGGAGGGCTGGATCTGCAGCTGGATAGCAGCCACCTCCATTGCTGCCAGAGCCAGCCAGCAGCATCCACAGGCTCAGCAGGTTAATAGATGCAATTTTTTTATGTTCTCTGAGCTTCACACAGGAGTAAAATGCACCTTTATGCAAAGGACTTTTGCCCTCACCAAGCCCCGTGTGTGAGCAGGTCAGAGCTACTTCAGAGAGGCAAATTCCACCCTCTGCACACTGTGTCTCACAGCCTCTTCTTCCTGTGAGTGGAAACAAATAGCTATTGTAGTGGGGAAAATAATTAGGAGCAGGTGAAAGCCTATTTTTAATGATCCTCTGACCAAACTGATATTTAATTTGCAATAGGAATAGTTGCCTCTCCAGATCCTCTCCTGGTGCTCCCAGTTGTTAATTATGATTTGTCACTGCTGTGTCTGCTGTGTGAAATACATGTTCCTCTGAGCGAGACCCAGTGCTAATCTCTGTCTTGGAATTCTTCTTTAATTATTCTTTCATTTGGAAACAAATAACCTGGGATTAGTAATATGATTGAGCTCCAGCCGTTTTGATGGGAGAGGCAGCTGGAGCATCTCTGGAACCCCCAGTTCCATCTGAGATTCTTGTCTGAGCCAGCCTGTGTCATGTAGTCTACCAGACCTCAAAATCTGGTTTGAGGGAACACTTGAAACTCAGTTCTGGGTCTCTCATTTCCCCAAAGGCTGTTGTTCCTGTTAGTCCAAGATGAAGTCTCTATCCTCAGAGATAGACTCTTGCTTTGAAATTTCAGTTTGCCCAAAATTCCACTGCTTAAGCTTCCTCAAGTCCTCAGGTGATGCCATGTCCATGTTTTTCACATTCAAACCCTGGCCCAACTTTCTGATGTCTCTATTTTCCTGTTTCCATTCCTGATTCCATTTCTGATGTTTCCATTTCCCTACTAAATGAGATCCTGGATATCACAGATCTTGGGGGAAAACTGAAGGCAACAGTGGCACCTGCTCAGAAAATACACAGTGGAATCTCAACCCCCTTGGCTTGGACCGAAGTCCAGCAGATTCAGTGAGGATGGTGTTCATCTCACCTGCCTTTAGGTGTCCACGAGGTTGATTTGCACCTGCATCTTACTTTGTGTTACTCATAAAGAGAAATGGGAAACTCTTGAGAAAAGGTTCAGGCTGTATCAGGCAGGAACTGAAGACACATCAGAGAAGTTCCTACCTTGTCTGAATTTTCAAATTTGACAAGGTTGGACCATTCCCAATGTCTTTATTTCCTAACAGAGCTTTTTGTCTGTCCCAAGGGGACTCTTTTGACAGTGAAGGCAGCAACAGGGCTATACCTGTCTTCCTAGAAGCATGGAATATCCTGAGTTGGATGGTGCCCACAAGGATCATGAAGTCCAACCTGTGGTGGATCCAAGGTGACCAAGGGGCTGACTCTGGTTTGTATTGTGCACAAGGACATTTATCACACAAATTTTGACATTGTTAGCCAGACTTTTGGGGCCCAAATATACCTTTCTGTGCTGCAAAATGAAACAGCCCAAGGCAGAAGGGCTTGTCCAAGGTCATAGAAGGAGTGAGACCCACGATAGGACAAAATTGTAGGAGAAGAGCTGGTGGAGGCAGTATTTTGAGCTCAGAGACATTGACAGCAGAATGTATGGTTGCTCATGGGGATAATGTTTACAGTGCAGCTCCTCTAGACATCACATTTCACAGCTGAGGGAAAGATCAAATGTTTCCTTGACTTTGCCAACAGGAGCCCTACAATTAGCCAACATCCTAAGCTAAGTCCTCTCATAAAACCAGCATGGGGTCAGCCGGGGCTTCATCCCAAGGGGACACTCCACACAGTGTTGGTGTCCAGATGCCAGGCAAACAAGCTGATTTAGAGCATGTCATATGTTCACAAGGACTCATGAAGCATCATGTTGCAGGGACCGATTGGGATGGCCAACATGCCCCCCCTCCATGTCTCACCCTCTCCTGGTGAGAAAAGGCTGATTTGGCATTGGCATCCCTTATCTATGGAATTTTTCCTTTTCACAGCTGCAGGTAGGGAAGAGAAGGTGGAGGATGACTGAGCAAATTTATCCTGGTGGTCAGGAATATGGAGTTTGCATTGTCCCTCAGTAAGAGAGCTCTTTTCCTATGGGTTTGGGAGCACTGGATTAGAGGGAGCTGCATGAATAAGAAGCAGATTCTCCAGAACAGCTGACCTGGGTGACAAGAGGAATTCAGACCAGGTCTACCTGTAAAACTCATACCAGTTTAACAGCCTTTATAAGTCTGTAAAACCCTTTTTGTACTAGTCTTGCAAGAGAGAACCAAAAAACCTTTATTCAAGAACACAGTGCCATGGAGGAGCTGAGAGTACCTGATACCATCCAGAGCACTTGTTTGCTCATTTGGGTGGTATTTCCCTTGCTTGGCAGGTAGAGCTTTCCTAAAGAGACCTCCTCCTGCCCAGTGCTGGTGTCTGCTGGATCTCATCCACAGAGACACCTGCATTAACACAGACTTCTCCCTGTGCTGCTGAGGAGTGCAGACCCAGGGGCATGTGGTTGCATGCAGGATCCCACACTGACACGCTCTGGTGTGTGCAGGCATCTGTGCTCATGCTGGTGGGGTGTCCTTCTGCACAGAGCTCTGCCACCAGCTCACTGATCTGTATAAACTCATGCAGAACTTCTGTGGGCAAATCAGACCATTGGAAACCCTCTCTTGGGCTCTTGCTTCCCCCTCACAACTGTCCTTCTTGCATGAATGTCCATGTCTGTGCTACACTTGGATATGGACTCTGCATCCTGTGTTAGAGACTCAGAGCCCACAACACCTCCAGGTTGAGGACAGAAAAATTAGGAAACTGAGTTGTATTTGCTTTTGTGGTACACTAGGGTTGAACTTGTGCCCAGATCTCTTCTATCTTCCTGAAACTTGGACTCACCTGTTCCTTGGAGAATAACAGATCTCTCTAGTGGCAACTCTGACCTGGGATGGCCCAAGTTGCCCACTGGGATGAGGTTTCTCCTTCTTCCCTTGTGTACATGAAGCCTGGTGCAAAATCAGTCTGATCATGTGTATCCACAGAGTAGTTCTTCTTTAGAGGAACAAACCCAGGGGATATTCAAGCTGGATCTACAGGTTACTCGGTAAAGGTAGGAAAGAATAACAAGCAGGATTTAAAATCTCCAGTCTGCTTTGACACTGGAAATCTAACACATGTAGAATTTCAAACCAGCACCTCCAACAGGTCCCTGAACTGAAAGATGTGACCTACACCGGGTGCTTGTGTCTCCCAAATGCTTCCTGTGCAGCATCAACTCTGCATGTGTTATTTCCCCATTGGTAAATCTTCCCTGTCTCACTCTTGAGATTGAAGATTGTTTTGGTGATGGGGTGATAGCCTATCCTGCAGAGCAACCTGTGCCACAGGGGCTTTATCTCATGACAGCAAACTCCAAGGCTTTGCAGCTTCACCACTCACTAATCACTGCTAAATAAGCAAAGGGGCAGGAAGGCCACTGAACTCATAACAGGCATGTTCAAATCAAGGAAAGAAAAATCAGAGGCCAAAAATTAAGGTGCTTTGATCCTTGATTTTATGTCAACAGAGACGAAAGAAGAACACTAAGTCTTTTTACTTTTTACCAGCTGCTGCTTGAAACAAAATAATTGGATAATTAAAAGGCCTTGCCTTATGTCAATTTTATTTAGGTGCCTTGATCCACTGATGGAATGTGTCATTGAGAGAAGGTTTAAGAGCTCATTAGAAAAACCCCAGAGATAAACCCATGGCTCAGCCCCTTCAAAGGGCTGTCAGCTGTGAGGGGAGCAGAGATGCTGCCCAGAGTGGCCGAGCAAAATGGTGCCACAAGGGAGAAACTGTGCTGGGCAGCAGCTGGAGAAAAGCAGGTTGTTCCTTTAGCACAGCCAGGTTGCAGGTGTTGGGGAACACCCTGTGCCCTCTCTTATGGCTGATTTGGGTCTGAAGGGACAAATGTGCTTTCTGTGATGGCCTGGCATTTTTCTTTGGCAACACCATGATGTGCCATCTCAGTTCAATGATGTTTTGCAATCCCTTGACATTTCTCTAACCAAAGCCACCTTCCCATCCTGTTTCTCATCAGTCATCTGGCATTGAGCACTGCTCTTGGAATGAAGACCCTATGGAAACACCATGTTCTTTTCCACCTCCCTTGGCTCCCCAATCCCCAAAACTTTTCCACAAGACAGTTGCCAGCTATAAAGAACTCAACAAACTTCTGTCTCTTTTGGAAACACTCCCACATTTAATACACACATTCAGTGCCCTGTGGGGATTTTGACCTCTTGTACAGGAACTTCTCCTTGTGTAACTGCATCTCTTTAGAGCCGAGGCTGAGGATGATGTACAGTTCCTCTCTGGTGCCTTTGCAATGTTTAAAACTTTGGGGACAAAGAACAATTTATTCTGAAGTATTAATTCCCCCTGTGGAGTTTGGGTGAATGTTTCTAAAGGCACCTGAGCAGGAAGGAATCACATCCCTGATTCTGCCATGTGGGCCTCATCACCTTTGTAAATAGAATTCAGGGTGCTGCTAGGTAGATAGTTTTGAAAAATGAACCTTTATCTTAAATATCTGCATCAATTTGTTAATATTGGTTCTATAACTACTGTCCTTGCTGACTCTACTTTCCTGCATATTTCTTTTGTGATCACAGTAAACTGTATTTCACAGCCAGAGAGGGTTGATGTGGTGATACCTGCACTGGGTAGGACTGACCTTACACTTCTCAAAAGGTAGACAGGTAGGTATAGGGGGAGCATAGAGATACACACACAAAATTAAAATTATACATATATATATATGGTATATGTATCTAAGGTCTGAGTATATAGCTGTCTTTAAATAGAGTGAAGAGCAAATACATACATACATACGTACATACAGTATAGTGACCTTCCAGTATCTTAAGTGGCCTATAAGGAAGCTGGAGAGGGACTCTTTGTTAGGAACTGCAGTGATAGGACAAGGAGTAATGGGGATAAATT
>NW_008649888.1:118039-120148 GCF_000695815.1 Acanthisitta chloris | reverse complement strand
AAAAGCCAGGTTGGATGAAGCCTTGAGCAACCTGCTCTGGTGGGAGGTGTCCCTGCCCATGGCATGCGGGGCTGGGTCTAGATGATCTCTAAGGTCCATTCCAACCCCTAAAATTTTGTTTTGTTGATTCTATACATATATATATCTCTATCTCAGTCTGGGACAAATCCAGTCTGTATGGAAAGGGTTTATAAAGCTTTTCAACCCAATTAAATGACTTGGAGGCAGCATGGAGGGAAGCATGAGGGGAAAAGGTCTACCGTGGCTCTGGTTCCTGACTCCAGAGGAGAAACGGCAGCTGCCTGCATTGCTAAAAGTGCCATTAGCAAAACTAACAAGCGGAATCCCATCCCTGGCACGGCTCACGCTGGCGGTCGGAGCAGGTCTCCGGCGTGCCGAGCACTGTGTGAATCCGAGAAGGCTGTGATCCTCACAGCAGTGGGTGGTAGAAACCACAGCGTGTAAGCGATGCTTTCTGCTTTATTTGATTTGTGACTGATTTATAGGCACTTCTGTGGTGTAATTGGCTTTGCTGAGCCCTCTGTGGCTTCGTGCTGCCGTGGCCGAGAGCTGGGCTTGGCTCTAATCTCCTGTTCCCCGACCTCTCCCTGGAACAATCTGTGCATTGCTCTGACATGTGGAGAGATTATGGTGTTGGCTTAGGATCTAATTAGTCTGAATGATATCTGCATGATAAATATCTTTATAAAAAGCTTTCCTGGGCAGATTTCATTAGGCATCCCTCAATGAGCACCAGGACCTGCTGAAGGAGCAGCCACTGCCTTGCAAGCTCTTGTCCCAGGACAGCTGCCTTGGGGGCTCCACATCAGCCCATGGACCGGTTGTGCCTGGTGTGTGGGGTCGTGGGGTGAGGGATTGCCGTGGGGCAATGCTGTTCCCTGACACTCTGCCATCTTATACCGTGGTTGAAGGGTGTGATCCCCCTGGTGTTCCCAGTGTTCAGTAAAAAACATCATGGGCTCTTCTTGCTTTAGATGTCCATCATCACATTCAGCTTGCCTTCCCTCTGCTCCCCATGGGAGGGAATGGCTGATGGGAATGACATCCTCCCACATTGCTGATGTCACAAAAAGGTCCAGATCCTGACTGGGAAAAAGGCCTGACTGTGCTGCAAGCAAACCACAAAGAAGAAATGCTCCATCGGAAAGAGTTTGGAAAAGGTAAAGATGGTGCATGGCAGTGTGGGGAACATTCCTTGCTCCAGAGGCCTCCCCTCTTGGAGACTTATCTGATTTAGGTGGGTTTATCCCTCTGAGAGATTTGGTCCCAGAGGTGAATTCCTGTGGAGCTTCTGGATATTTATGTGTTAGGTGTAAATATAAGAAGGTTCCTAAGTAACACAGTGATAAAGGGAAATAATCCTTAATCTGGTTACCATTGAAGGGTTTGGGTTGAGTAATGGTAATGGTGTTTTAAGATGTTGCTTTTCATAGCCATAGAATGGTTTAGGTTGGAAGGGACCTTAAAGAACATCCCATTCCAACCCCTCTGCCATAGCAGAAATACCTTCCACTAGCCCAGGTTGCTCCAAGCCCCATCCAACCTGGCCTTGAACACTGCCAGGGATGGGGCAGCCACAGCTTCTCTGGGCAACCTGTGCCGGTGCCTCATCATTCTCATAGGGAAGAATTTCTTCCTAATATCTCCTCTAAATCTCCCTTCTTTCAGTTAAAAGTCATTCCCCCTTGTCCTGTCACTCCAGACCCTTGTCCAAAGTCCCTCTCCAGCTCACTTGGAGCCCCTTTAGGCACTGGAAGGGGCTCTAAGGTCTTCCCAGAGCCTTCTCTTCTCCAGGCTCAGCAACCCCAACTCTCTCTGCCTTTCCCCAAAGAAGAGGTGCAATGGAGCGAGTATATGTGTATGCATGTATGGAAAGGAGGAGGAAAGAAAATGGGAATAATGCCAAGAAAACCCTCCCCTGACAGAAGGGATGAGAGGATTTCTGAGAATCGTGGTCTTCACAGGTGTAATTCTTTCCCCAGGGAACTCATGATGCATTCCCATCTGATGGAGGCTGTGTGGATGTCAAATTGGAGTGGGAGTGACTCATGTAATGATGCTTTCATGGTTCTCAGAGAACAGTGTTCC
>NW_008649888.1:83452-118000 GCF_000695815.1 Acanthisitta chloris | reverse complement strand
TAAATGGCCAGAGAAGAGCCGAGATTCCTATTCCAGGCCTCTTGTGTAAGAAAAGCCAGAGGAACTCACAGCATAAATTCATGCTTGAGCTAGAAAATACATTTAGCTAAAACACTTGGCCCTTCTTCTATGATCTGTGTGATGTGAATTGCTGTCCCCTCTGCTAAATTGTTCCATCAGACAGTGAACTTCAATGTTAAAATGGGTGTCATGTTTGGTGTTTGGTTATAGCTAACTTTGATTTTCGACATTTAAATCTCCTCGTACCCCTGTGTGACAGATCAAAGAACTCTATTACTGAGCATCCTTTTCATAGACCACTCATGGACTCACAAACTCTCACCCTTGTCCATTGAATTGGTGGACTGAGCTTCTCTAAGGGTTTCCAACTTCGCCTCAATTCCTAGGACCTTTCTTCAAGTCCTCTTTGATTTAACAATGCCCTTTTTGGATTGTACCTCCTGGTATTTCAGAAGCACCCAGTTTGCAGTCTGGGAGGACTGGCTTGGGCAGCAGGAGAACTTAGAAGGTTCATGTCCCTTTGCTTTGGGACCATTTGGTATCTCCTTCACCATCTTTAGTACCCTGCTTTGGATCCTGCCCAGACAAGAACACCTCCCTCCACTGCCTGCAGAAGCAACCCAGGGGAATCAGGTGGCTCATACAGGAGTCTGAGGTCATGAGAACATCCCATAAATTCAACATTTCCTCTTTTCCAGCATCCAAGAGCACTGGACGTTGTTGCAATAAACCCCAACTGCAAGCAGACTACACTGAATCATAGAATCATAGAATATCCTGAATTGTAAGGGATCCATGAGGATCAAGTCTAACTCTTGGCTTTGCACAGGACAACCCCAAGAATCACACTATGTGCCTGAGAGCATTGTCCAAACACTTCTTGAGCTCTGTCAAGCTTGATGCTGGGACTACTTCCCTGGGGAGCTGTTCCAGTGCCCAACCACCCTCTAGATGAAGAACCTTTTCCAAATATCCAACCTAAACCTTTTCTGACAGCTTCATACTGTTCCCCTGGGTTCTGTCACTAGTCACCAGAGAGGAGAGATCAGTGCTTGCCCCTCCATTGCCCCTTGTGAGACAGTTGTATAGAGCAATGAGGTCTCCTCTCAGTCTCCTTTTCTCCAGGCTGAACAAGCCAAGCGACCTCAACTGCTCCTTGTATGGCTGTCTGCTCTGATGCACAAATCTTTTCCAGCATTGCTGCTTCCCAGAAAAGGGAATATAGCTACTTCTTCCCTTTGGCACATCTGCCTTTACATTTGCCCCTCACCTGCCTTCACCCATCTTAACGAGTCCTTTTTCTCCATACCATTGACCTCTGCCTCTTCCTTACATGCTGACCTAGTAGACCTTGTGTTGCCACCAGCAATTTAAATTTATATTTTTCCAGGACATAGAGAAAATGTTCAAATGTGCACTGAGGAATGGTTCCCTGTAGGACCTGACTTGGAACACACCCGTCTGGCAATGATCCCTTGTTTAGAGGAACGCTCCGAGACCTACGTTAGCTGGTTTTTAATCCCTTTAATGTGTGCCATGTTTGGGACTCCAGTTTCTTAATCAAAATATCATGCAGTACCCAGGCAGTTGCCTTGAGGAAAATCTAAGTAAAATTACCTCAGCACTCTTCCCCTTATTAACCACGCTTGTGCTGTTATCGGAAAATGCATCAAATTAATTTGACAAGATCTATTTTTCATAAACCCAAGTTGATTGGCAGCAATTATATTACCTTCCTTTGATTCCATAATAAACAAATCTCATATGAGCTATTCCATTATTTTTTTTTGCTGGGATTAATGGCAGGCTGGCACTCTAGAACCCATGTTGTCCCATCTTCTCTTTTAAAATGCCGACAGAACATTCATTTTCTTCTGGTCCTCTAGAACTTCCCTGGAGTTCAAAGCCTTTTGAATAGGCTCCAATCCCTTCTTGGCCAAGTCTTTAAGAACTCTTGGATGTAAATGATCTGAATCTGCAGATTTATTAATGGCTAGCTGTGGGAGATGCTGATTACCATCTCCCTTGCTTATGGTTAGAGCCCTAAGTGTGATCATCAGCAGTATGTGGTAGAAGTAGCTTGTGCAGCTTTTTCTCCAAATGCAGAACTGAAGTTTATTGAACACTCAGGGCTCTTCTTGGTTATTACCCATAGTTCCACCATTACCCTGGAGTAACAAATTAATGCTCTCGTCAGGGTTTCTTTTGTTTCTTGCACAAGAAGAGTGCCTTCTCTTCAACCTTCACTCTGCTGACTAGAAATATTTCTTAAAGTCCTTTATTTCCCTTATGGATTTTGTCTACTCCTGAGCTCCAGCTGGAACAAAAATGTCTTTCTTTCTCCATGCATTACACTGGGGGTTTTTTTATAATACAACCACTCACTTGTTTTATTCCTTATCTTAAATACCTACTTTTACTTTCCTTCTTAATCTGGCTTAAAGTAAAGCCATTATGGTCTCTCTCCTTGTTGATAAGGGTTGTATATTTTAAATCAGTGAGTAGAAACACTCTTGAATAGTTCACATATTGACTCATGTAAAATCTCTCCTATTGGAGCTTCTGCTATTTGACCATTTGGATCTGTTCCCTCTTTGTTGTAAGATGAGGGTTGTATGGAATTCCTCTCCCTGGGATGCAACACATGATGTACAAATCCTTATCACTCTTACTTTCAGAAATGTTGAAGGTCTCTTTCTGGTGTATGGCCCAGTTTACATCCCTCAGGTAGCACCTTCCATGTGCATGTATCCAGTGCCCCTTACAGAGAAGAAAAGTGCTTGAGGACTTGGTTGTCTTGTTCTTCTTCGAAACCTGGTTGTCATTAATTCACTCCAACTCCTGATCTTCCTTCTTATGTGGTTATGAAGGTTTGCTGATTCCTTCCTTTCCACCTCTCACCTCTAGACAATTGTCATTGTGGTTGTAGACAGTTACCTGATGTTGCTATTGTGTGCACATCCAGAGCTTTCCCTTACATCTGGATGAAATACTTGCCAGAGACCTTGGCAATCAAACCTCGTTAGCACTGGACCTCATTTGGTAATTTTCTAGTTCAAGGTTTTTTGATTTGATTGTTAGAGCAGCCTGGTCTGACCTCACAGCTGGCCTTGCTTTGAGAAGGAGTTTAGAGAAGAGATCTGAAATCCCTTCCAATCTGAATTATGCTCTAAGCCTATTCTTTGGTTAATCTTCTCACTTGAAAGTAGAAAACAGTTTCTGAAAACTAAAATTTTCAATTTTGGCTTAATTTCAAAATTCCCTCTTCTAATTATAATATGTTTCCTGGTAGGTTTCAGCAGCAGGAACCTAACATTTAGATGTCTACACCACCTAGCCTTGTGCCTGAGATCTCATGATAGTTGGTAGATATCTGGTCACTGCACCCCACATAGCAACCTGGCCTACCAAAAAAGGTGGGTGAGCTGCACTGGGAATTCTGGGATGTGCTGCTGAGTGGCTCAGCTGAGTTGCTTGCACGGTGGATGCATGTTGCTACATGGGATGCATGCAGTTCCCTGAGCAGGGCTGACACATGGCACAAGATCCTGTGGGACTCCAGTGCCATTTCCAGCCATAGTTAGGCAAAGATTCTTCACCCAGAACAGCTCCCCAGGGAAGTGGTTACAGCCCCAAGCCTGACAGAGTTCAAGAAGAGTTTGGACAACGCCCTCAGGCACATGGTGTGATTCTTGGGGGTGTCCTGTGGAGGGTCAAGAACTGGGCTCCATGATCCTTGTGGGCCCCTTCCAACTCAGGGTATTCTGTGAATCTATGTTAGCCTGAGGGTATCTAATGTGGGATGAGGCACCACAGACTGCAGGGGGAGCCCTGACACCCAACACCCATAGAGAGCCTATGCATGGGTGTCTGAGTGTGGGGATGTCTTCCTTCAATTTTAATTCACAGAATCACAGAATCACAGAATAATCAGTTGGAAGGGACCCTTGAACGCCTGGCCCTGCACAGAACATCCCCAAGAATCACACCATGTGCCTGAGAGCGTTGTCCAAATATCTCTTGAACTCTGTCAGGCTTGGGGCTCTGACAACCTCCCTGAGGGGCTGTTTCAGTGCCCAGTCATCCTCTGGGGGAAGAAACATTTTCTGATATCCAGCCTAAACCTCCCCTGACACAACTTCAGGCCATTCCCTTGGGTGCTGTCACTGGCTGACAGAGAGAAGAGGTCAGTGCCTGCCCTACCACTTCCTTCTGTAAGGAAGTCGCATAGAGCAATGAGGTCTCCCCTCAGTCTCCTCTTCCCCAGGCTGAACAGACTAAGTGGCCTCAGCCACTTCTCATGTGACTTTCCCCCCAAAGCCCTTCACCATCTTCATTGCACTCCTTTGGACGCTCTCTAATAACTTGATATATTTCTTATATTGTGGTGCTCAAAACTGCGCACAATGTTCAAGGTGAGGCTGATAGAGCAGAGTGGAACAGGACAATCACCTGCCTTGACCATCTGGCAATGCCTTGCCTGATGCACCCCAGGACATGGTTGGCCCTCCTGGCTGCCAGGACACTGGGCAATTCATAAACATGTAAAAAGCATTGATGAACCCCTGAAATCTGTTGCTACACAAGGTTGTTAAGGCACATAGTGTCATCAGGTTCAAGAAAGGGCTAGACCAGTTCATGGACCACAGGTTCCCCTATAGATAGGTCGAGGAGCAGGCAGAGTTGCACCCTCCAACATCCCTATGTGATGGCTGTGGGTGCTGGAGCAACTTGAAGGCAATGACTGCACAAAGTGGCCTCCCCAGAGAGCACCTCCTGTTGCTGTGGTCACTGACAGGTTACTGAGCTACACTAATGCTGGTCTGGCTCAGTAAAGCATTTCTTGCACCCTCATTTTCTTACTACATTCTGAATGTGAAAATGCAGTTTTTTATTTGAGGTTGCTTTGTCATTTGTCTTTTCACCCTCTAACTGTTTAATATGCCACAAGGTTGTAAAAAATTGCTTTACATTTGCCTCTGAACAGCTCTGCAGGTGTCTGCAGGACCCTGAGCCCACTATGGACATGTCCCTAGCACTCCCACACTCCTTGCCTTGAATTACAGACCCTGCCTAGGCATCCAGTTCATTTTGGGGTTCCAAAGCTGTGACTGGCTTGGATGGTCCCTTCCTCTCCGTGGGAGGTCACTGGCTGTGCAGAGAGGATGCCTTACCAGGACTCTGATCTTGCTCCTAAGCCAACACATTTTATAACTCGTTTTTCTTAGTGTAAACTGACATTGGCAGGAGTTTGTGTCAATATATTGGGCCAATCCCCCAAGACTCCAGATAAGAAGCAAACACTACACTCTTCTGCTGCCTACAGCATTGAGAGAGAGAGGCCAGACTTGATCTAATCTCTCTGTTTGCATTATAAGCATGCCTAGAGGCCTTGCTGTGCTAGGTCCTGCATGTCGACCTAAGGAGTACCTGGCAGCCAAACCAGGAGATGGAGATAGAAAATGTGAATGGAGCAAAAAGCACAGGGTCACTTGGCAGTGGCCAAACAGATATTGGGCCCCTGGTGACCTGTTAAAGGTCTAGGACTGTTACATGTCCCAGCTAGGGAAGCTAAATCCTACCTAAGCAAGTTCTGTGGCTTGGCATTACGAATTATGAATGGTCAGCATGGACAATTATGAATGGTCAGCAGCAAATTTGACCTTGGCAATGTTCTAGAGGGTGCTGGAAACACCTCAGGGGAATGCACAGCTTAATTAGCTCAATAAGGCCCTGGGAGCTGGGTGTTGAAAGCTCTGTTAGTTAATTGCACTCGTTCCTCTCACATCATATCTCCTCACGGTGTGTGCCCCACCTGCGTTAGTCATCATGAGCTAATCACCGAAGATGGACATTTCCCAGTGACCAAGGTGAGCCGGTGGGAATGGGGTAGGAAAGGGCAATGAACACTTCAGAGCTGCACCCACATTTCAAGTCTAACCAAGCTGTGGTGACATGGGGTGGAACTTAATAGTTGTTGGGTTATTTTTTCCCTGAATAATTGCTGTTACTGAGAAATCTAATGGGAGGTGACTGCTGGAAAGGGCAGTCCAGTGGAAGTCATACTGGAAGGATGCTATGGTGCACCTAGCCCTGCAGAGAAGTTTGAGGCATGGATGGCTGTAGAAGATTCCAACTGGGATCAGAGTCCAGCAGAGGGCACTTGCTGAATGCATCAGGCTGCAGCACTCATCCTTGGGCCACAGTTTAATTACAAACATTGGCACATAGTGATCTCGTCTAGAGTCTACAGTTACTCAGTGTATTGGTTTCATGAACTTGCCTGCCTGCCCTCTGTGACTCAGTTAATAATAATTAAATGATTCTTTAACAATGCTGGAGTGATTTCCAGCTATTTTTCAATATGCATTAATAATGCTTAATGCTGGTAAGCTTCCAAAATTCCTGGGGTCTGGGTTGCTGAAATATACCCACATTGATGGGTCTGATTCTCTGTTCCCTTGGGCAGTCATTTACTGGTATTTAAAATGCAAAGTAGGTGTAAGGGAGCAGAGAATGCTGATATTGGGAGTATTTTCTCTTAATGGTGCTCAGGTTTGTGAACCTGGTCCAACAGCCCTTGGTGCTGCAGAAGTAGAAGGTTTCAGTAGGCTTTGGAGGGCACTAGGCATGGCTGTGCAAGGTGAGAATCATGGGATAGTATTCAAAACTCCTCCAACAGCCTCAACTTGCTGACTCTGTGCAATTAGGCAATTGTCTCCTGAGAACAGACTTCTTTAGTGCTGTGTCCTACCATGAGGGAAAACTCTCAGAATTTTCTGCAATAGCTGGGCCCATTTGTCTCCTCCTCTCTCCTCTCCAGAACCTAAGAGCATATATCTGGAGACAAATCTTACAGGGGATTTGTCCTCAGTTGATCTTTGCAAATCCAATAACACATGGCTGCACTTTTGGAGCAATTATAGACTCTGAGCAGTAAGATTCAAGAATAAACCAGTATATTTCTAGACTCCTCAAACTGGGGGGTAACAACACAAATGATCATCTGGTCTGATCCACTATACAAGACAGAGGACTCCACACAGTGATTCCAGTGGCAGGATTTAAATACCAATTCAAAATCTTTTTGAGGAAAAAGGGGCAGCCTTGGTTTTATAAGGATATGCACAGAGAGGACAAGGGCTAATGGCCTCAAACTGACAGAGCACAGGTTTAGAAGAGATATTAGGAAGAAATTCTTCCCCATGAGGGTGGTGAGGCACAGGTTGTCCAGAGAAGCTGTGGATGCCCCATTCCTGTTCAAGGTCAGTTTGGATGGGGCTTTGAGCAACCTGGTCTAGTGGAAGGTATCTCTGCCCATGGCAGAAGGCTTGGAACTAGATGATCTTTAAGGTCCCTTCCAACACAAACCATTCTACGATTCTCTAATTTAACTAGTGAATTAATGCTACTCCAGGTTGAAAGCATAAGCTTTATTTCTAGCCCCAGATGATTTAGTGAATCGTCTGCTTTATTTTAGATATCTACTTTAGGATGGAATGAGTGCACTCCATAGCTCCGAGGACTTTGCTTGCAAGATCCACTCTGACCATAAAGGCAGCTGAATGAAGTTAACTTGAACAAACATCCACCATTTTATTCATGTGAAAGCTGTCTGGTATAGGAGCTTTTAGCTCTTGGATCATGTAATGCTCAGTTCTGTTTTGCTAAAGTCGTTGAATACCCAGAGCTGGAAGGAAGCCTCATGGATCACCAACATCTTCCTTGCAAAGAAAGTTGGATCTGAGGTGATAGTGTTCTTGTGATCTGTTTCTTCAGTAGAGAAAGATTATGAGCCACTGTCAGAGTCAGGGAGAAGTCTTTAAGTTTTGGGGCAAATGTTATCAAAATACTTTGGAATTCATGTTTTTTGTGCTTCCTGCAGAACAATTTACCCCTCCAGAGGATTTGGAAAGGCTTGGATTGGGAGGGACATTAAATATCACCTAGTTCCAAGATGATCTAGTTTTCAGATCCTCAGAGCCATTGAGAATTAAGGATGAGGTTCAGGTTTTCTGCTAGGGTGAGATAAGTTGTACTCCACTGATGGTACAAACCAGATCTCTATGACCTGTAAAAGGAGTCCCTGAGGGCTCTGACAAAAAAGCCAGATGGCTTTATTTAATGTTTGCACTTGGCCAGATGATTCCTGTATGATGTCTTCTTCACCTTCTCTATGAAAATTCTATTCTAAATTTATGAATCCTCTATTAAGACTGAAGTTCTCCTCAGGTGAAGGAACATTCCCCCTCAGTCATCTTTATGTTAGGATGGAAAATACCCGAAGACACCATTTGTAGAACAGGATTAAAAAATGGTAGCAAGACATTGGCCAACATCTGGCTGCTCTCTTCCATATTTTGTTTTCTAAGTTATTTTGCTCTGGGATGCCCCAAATTGAACTTAGAATTTTCTGTGTCCCAAGCTCTTCAGTGCATTTATTCTTCAATGCCAAGAAACTGTGAGGCACAATCAGAGGATCACTCCTCCTACTTGCCAACTCTTGAAATAAATTTTGTTAGTGCTTAGTGTATATCTTATGGAAAATAAAGTACTTTTCCATGGAAATGAATGGACTTTGCATCAGGTCCAGAAGGATGGCTACATCCTGCAGGGAACCCAGGAGGGTGAGGATGGGGTGTGTGTGCTTAAATGCATCTATTTTAAAAGAGAACATGTGATTCTGCTTCCAAAATATTTGGTAACAGGCTGCTGCTGGGGCTGGAGCCTGGATGCTCTTGTAGCTCCATTTGGAGACAAAGATGTGGACACACATTACCCCTTCCTTGTGTATTTGATGAGAAACTCCCAACTGTGTCCTGGGCTGCATCAAAAGGAGTGTGGCCAACAGATGAGGGAGGTGATAAAAGAGAACATGTGATTCTGCTTCCAAAATATTTGGTAACAGGCTGCTGCTGGGGCTGGAGCCTGGATGCTCTTGTAGCTCCATTTGGAGACAAAGATGTGGACACACATTACCCCTTCCTTGTGTATTTGATGAGAAACTCCCAACTGTGTCCTGGGCTGCATCAAAAGGAGTGTGGCCAACAGATGAGGGAGGTGATTCTCTGCCTCTGTTCTTGTGACCTGGATGCTCTTGTAGCTCCATTTGGAGACAAAGATGTGGACACACATTACCCCTTCCTTGTGTATTTGATGAGAAACTCCCAACTGTGTCCTGGGCTGCATCAAAAGGAGTGTGGCCAACAGATGAGGGAGGTGATTCTCTGCCTCTACTCTGTTCTTGTGAGACCCCAACTGGAGTACTGCACACAGTTCTGGTGTCCCAGCATAAGAAGGACCTGGAACTGTTGGAGCAAATCCAGAGGAAGCCACTAAGTTGATAAGAGGACTGGAGCACTTTCTGTATGAAGACAGGCTGAGAAAGTTGGGGCTGTTCAGCCTGGAGAAGAGAAGGTTGTGTGGGGACCTCAGAGTACCTTTCAGTATTGGAAGGAGGCCTACAGGGAAGCTGGAGAAGGACTCTTTGCTAGGAACTGCAGTGACAGGACAAGGACTTATGGGAATCCTGAAGGAGGGAAAGTCTAGACTGGATGTGAGAAAAAAAGGTTTTTTACTCTAAGGGAGGCAAGACACTGGCACAGGTTGCCCAAAGAGGTTGTGGCTGCCCCAACCCTGGCAATGTTCAAAGCCAGGTTAGATGGAGCCTTGAGCAACCTGGTCTGGTGGGAGGTTGGGACTACTAGGTCCATTCCAATCCCTTAACATGCTATGATACCCTGATTTCCACCCTTTGTTTGCTGTGCTTTGAAGCTACACCTAAGTGCTCTGGGATCCACCCAGGTGTTAGGAGGTGATGAATCAACACACAAACCAAAATCCAAACCAAAATCCAAAAGGCCAAATGCTCAGCTGGGGTGAAGTAGCAGCTTCCTACTGCAGTCAGTGGAAATGGACTGAGTTGTATCAGCTGAGGGATTGGCTGGAGGGGGTTTAGGTGAATTAGCCTCTATTTTCTCAAGACAGCAACAGGCTGAAGCAAGTAGATGATCCTTGGTATATGGTGCTTGGCTGCAGAGAACACTTTTCACCTTGATGTCAGGTTTTTAATACAGCCAAGCCTCGGCTTTGCAGTGTTACACACTAAAGGCAATGTAAAGGACTCATCCTTCATTATCAGACTCATCCCATTATTGAAGTAACTCCAGTGATTCTTCACAATTACAATGCCTAATTTGCCCTCTGAGCATAAATGATATTAACACCAATGACGTGCTCAGCCCTTTTTCCACCTGCAAATGTTTTGGGTAATCATTGCAGGTGCTTCTTTATAAAGTGAAGCAACTGCCTTTAAATATTTCAATTATTTTTATTAGATTCCACTGTTTTGCAAACCTCATTGGCTGCTAGCCAGGCATTAACCTATTCCCCTGTCTTTTAGTGGCTTAATATTGGAAAGGGTTTGCCTTGCCCTTAGCCTAGATGTGTTTGTACAAGTGAACTGCCTGATAAAAACAGATGTACCAACCCCAGATTTCTTGAATGTTTGATCTACCTAAGTCCCAAAAAAGGACATTTACTTCTCAGCCAATAGCCTGACACAAGGGCTACTGTATAGATGTGATGATGTTTGGTGCAGAGTAAGGTGAATTTAGATGCTTCTGCAGCAGGTTTAGAGATGTGATTAAAGTTTGATCCTATGGATGTCCTTGGGTTGTTCTGTTTGCTTGACACTGAATTCATGGAAAGGTGGGATCAGATGGAGGCAACTAGGCCAGCCTCAGAAGAATGTGCTGCTTAGGGTCTGTCACTAAGACTATATCAAATCTGCCACAATTTCCAATGGCAATTATGTGTGGATTGTTTTTGGAGGATTAGACACCAGAAACTTTCCTTTCCTTCACTGTTCTTTGCAGAGACGCATGACTACCTCAGGAAAGAAGAGAAGGTTGCATGGAGACCTCATAGTAGCCTATCAATGTCTGAAGAGGCCTACAAGGGGAGCCAGAGAGGGACTCTGTTAGGAGCTGCAATAATAGATAGGACAAGGGGTAATGGGCTCAAATTGAAGGAGGAGAAATTTAGGCTAGATATTAGGAAAAAGTTTTTTCCTGTGAGGGTGGTGAGACATCAGAACAGGTTGCCCAGGGAAGTGGTGGCTAACCCAGCCCTGGCAGTGTTCAAAGCCAGGTTGGATGAGGCCTTGATCAACCTGGTGTGGTGGGAGGTGTCCCTGCCCATGGCAGGGGTTTGGGACTAGATGATCTGTATGACCCATTCCAACCCCTAAAATTCTATGATTCTATGATAAATTGCCTGGAATATCTTTAGCAAAGCAGCATTTGCACGTCGTTTTCTTACAGCAGTCACACTTTTCCCCTTTATGTGTAACTATTCAGCTATTTCTGAAGCTGAGCTTTTCACCTCCACAGCCACATCCTTTGGAGACAATGGAGCAGTTTAAAGCCCTAAAACTACAGGTTTTACTGCCTATGACAGATGTCTTTTCCTGGTTAGTAGCTGGAGATTAGGTGAAATGGACTCGGGGCTGGTTGTATGGTCGTTCTTACATACAACACAGCTGCAGAAGATTATCATATCTCTATCTTCTGAGTCAGGCCAGACATCTTTGTTGAACTCTATGCAAGCAGGTCTTATTCCCTTTCAATCATCCAACCCTCTTCAAGTGTCACCAGCAGGATGAGATACGGTGTAAAGAAATTCCTCTGCCTCCCTTTAGGGCTCCAGTAGCCTGCATTACCAGACTGTCTCTAGCCCTGGTGTTGGGGCTGATGCCTGGCCCATCTGGCCCATCCCAAGTGAGGTGAGACAGCCATCACCTCCCCTTGTTCTGCCAACACTTCCCCCCTTCACCCAGCTGCTAATTGCACTTCACAAGGAGATGCTTGCTAACACCTTTCACCACCTTTACCTTCTTGCTGGGAAAATGAAGCACTTTATTGGCCCAGGAACAGACATTTAGACTTCAAAAGAAATCCTGTTTGTCTTTGGAGGAGGGGGAACCCTGTTTTGAGTTCGGAAAGAGGATGCAGCACTCTGCTTGCAGGCCCACCAGTATGTGGAGGGGCTTATATCAATAGGATTGCTATATTATGGCTGGATTTAGCCAAAAGTGGCCAATGAGCTTAAAAAGTTAGTGGGGTAAAGAAGGGGTGGCTTAAAATCACTGCTGAGAGCCAACATGTTTGTATGCAGTGTCCAGGCAGAGAGAGCCAGAGGTGCAGGATGTGTTTGCTCCAACATCAGATTTCTCAGCCATTGGTGTTTGTGCTGGGCAGGTGGAGGGTGGTGCACACAACTGCTGTTTTTTTGGTTCACTGGCTTCCCAAATTGTTCAAAGAACCAAAAAATGTCAAAACCATTTTGCTTTAAGATGAATTGAATGCTGTATTTGGCTCCAAAATAATCCATTTTGTGTTGCTTCTAAGCTCTCTCTGGATGACTTTAATTACTTAATTTTTTTTTTTTTTTTTTTAAGGCAAGAAACACCTAGTGAAAACAAATTCAAGGTTGGACTTTTTGAGATGTTCCTCCACTTCCCCAAGGATCTTTTCTTTAAAGCAGCATAAATTCTCCCAGAATACTACCTGGGATGAATCAAAACTGTGTGGCCTCACTGAAAACTTCTCTCACTTCACAGATGGTGAGGTAAAGCCACCAGGCCATGGGAGGCTTGACTGCTTTACATGTTGAAATACTGACCCACTCCTGACCATCACAGTGTCTGCAGCCTCACACCTGCCTAGTGAGGAAGGATGGATGATTTCCACTGCTTGAAGGATAGATAACACAGGATTCACACAGGTCACTTGTTCTTCAAGTGATAGCTGAGACCTCCTGTGAGGTCCAGGCTGAGCAGCAAGGCCCTTAAATCAGCTTTGCCTGTCTCTCTCTCAGCCCATATATCTTTGGCCTAGGATTTGTTTCCCTGAAATAAGTGCTTTCTCCCTAGTATGCTGGATTTTACCTCTAAAGGAGAGGAATATTCTTGGGATGTGAAATGGCTGATGGGAATGAGGTTTAACTTAGAATGGGCTTCATTGAAATGAAGGGTGCACTTTCAGCTGGGAGAGTAGAGATGGACCCTGGTGAATCCAGCTTTGTCTTTGTCTTATGGTTTCCCAGGGAAGTGTTTGACTCACCAACCCTGGAGGTGTTTAAAAGACATGTGGATGTGGCACTTGGGGACACAGTTTAGTGATGGCCTTGTCTGTCCTGGGTTTGCATTTGGACATTTGATGATCTTAGAGGTCTTTTCCAATCTAAATGATTCTATGGTGAAGGAAGTGCAAAATAGCAATATTTAGCTGCTCTCTAGCATGACCCAAATGATGCCCAGGGCCTGGTGCCAGATAAGAGAGGTTTCAGCCCCACTTGTTGCTCACCCTGGAGGGGCTTGGAGTGATCATGGAGCAGCTTTTGGGCATCTTGGAGGTCTTTTCCAACCTTAATGATTCTATGACAAGAGGTCATTTTGGTGATTAATTTCCTGGGAAATGGAGCCCTTGGCTGCTGGATCTTTCTGCATCTAGGAGGTTCAAACATCACTGAATGAAGCACCTGGATTTTAGGCTCTTTTCAGCATGTGTTCCCTGACCGCTACTTCAAGCAAAACTGAAACAGAGACAATTTTCTTCCTCCATCACCCATAACTGCCCAATGACTCCTCAGAATGCTTATATGATTATTTATTTTGAATTAATAATGAAATTCAAATTTCCCTAATTGGGCAGGTGGAAACCAGCAGCATCGTTCTTTCTTTGATGGCCAACTAGGAACCACCTCATCCACATAGTCTGGAACAGAGAGTCACACCACTGGCAGCTCTCCTGACACACTCTCTGCTCTGTAGCCCTTCAGCAAGAGCTCTCAGAATGTTTTGCAGATGAAGCCAGTAAATAATCCTTATGATACAAACGGGGAGAACAGAGGCAGAGAGCAGTGACATGACCTTCCTCTTGTTTTCCAGGGTGTAGGACCCACCCCTCTGTGCAGCCATCCCAAATCCTATTTGGCTGGTCTAGTTGCCAGGCTGTGTGGGATGCCCACAACATGCTCCAAAGACACCTTTGCTGTAAGAAATGGATAGCCTTTGTGTTCAAAGATTAACACAATGGGTTGACCAAAGCACCAAACCTCTTGTCAAGCAGCAATTACAGCTTTTCATCCTTGTCAAAGTGTTAGTGGTCAGAGACATGAACTTGCTTTTTCCTGGCTAGGCTAACCCAATGGCTGTCAGCAGCACCTGGAAATACACCTTTCTGCCCCACTTTACAGGCACAACTTATGCAATTCACAGTCCAGCCCTAATTTAAATCACAATTTTTTTTTCCTTTATGAGGTAAAAATGCCCATTGAGAATTTCCATTTCGATCTAATCAGTTGCTACTTGGGCCCATAATTTTTGCTTGAAAATGCACAGGACATGTCCATGCAGCTCTACAGCACTATACTCCTCCCTACACCCTCTCCACCCCCGCTTCCCACCTCCCCCCTCCCCAAACTATGACTCATCTTAAGGCAGAAGGTTAATTTAGGTTAATTATCTTCCTGGTTAGCAGTGCATACATGTCCTGAGCAGCAATAAAGGTTTGACACCCCTCCTGCTGCTGCAAATCAATTTTCTTCCTCATTTACTGTAAATGGAAAGGAGCCAAGTTCTCTGGCATCAAAGTAAACATTTCTCTGCATGAAACTCAACTTGTGAACTTGGTAATTTCAGATTTGCTTATAACATGTGCATTTGCCAAGAAAAAAAAAAGAGAGGAAAAAAAGAAAAGCAGCTGTTTGATGTCTCCAAAAACTAGAATTAGCCCTGTAGATCAAACATCAGTTCTCCTGCTGCTTTAATAATGGAAGGATCCAGTTGCATTAAGCACGAGGATATCATTACACCATGTACAGTGCTTACACATAAGCTAACCCCTAATTCCCCTACTTAGCAGCTAATGCATGTTATTATTATTTACTCTTTGAGTTAGAAGCTCAACCATGATCGGAGTCCTGCGGTGTGAGGTGCTCTGCAGACATGCACCAAAGGAGAGTCCCTGCCCTGAAGAGCTCCAGGTCTAAATAGACACAGAAGACACCAAAGGAAGTGCTACTGCCCCCAGGGAAGAGGAGCATGAAGGGGCTTGCAAATCCCCCAAAGCAAGTTAGCAGCAGAAGCAAGAAGAAGATGCCTGTGGTTAGAGTCCTAATCTAGCCAGCTGCCACTCCTGGAGGTTGGTATCTTTGTAAGGTGGAAGAGAGTTTAGCCCCTTGAAAATCAGGTGTTTTATCTAAGCTGCTTGGTCCAGCTGTACCCATAGTCAATGAAGACATGTCAGCACCTTCAGAGGATGATATTAGGCATAAGGAAGAAGCTTTTTATTATGAGGGTCCTGAAACATTGAAACAGGCTGTCCAGAGAGATGATTGGAAACTTTCAAGGTCAAGTTGGACGGGGTTTTGAGTAACCTGATTTGGTTGAAGGTGTCTGCTCATTGCAGGGAGTCAGACCAGATGAGCTTTGAAGGTCCCTTCCATCCTAAATCACTCTATGACTTGATGATTTAACGATACATTGCATCATCTATAGGCAGAACTATTTTCTCATTGACTACAGAGTCTGTGGCAAGATTAATTTGTCCATGAAGAGACTTTACAGACCTTTGAGATGCCTTGAAGGATCTACAACAGCAAGAAATGTTGGCAGCTGTGGCTCACGTGTCAGAGATCCCATACTGATTCAGCCAGTGGATGCCAGGAGGGATCCAAAGACATCTCAAGTGAGCTGAGCCCTGGATGACCACATAAGACTGAACATTTCAGTAAAGGAGGTGAATCCCAAACCCAGTCCCCAGTCATAAGAACAGGATTGTAGGACATAAGGTATTTTCCCCTCAGGGTTAAATGTACCTTTCCATGAGGTATAGGTCAAACGTGCTGAGAAGGTATGAGTAGGTTTGTGATCTTGTTAATCAAGACTGAAATTGCTCACGAGAGGTACAAGTTCTGTTCAGACATTCAGTACCACCTGCGTATCATCTTTTCTTCTGCGTAGTGGGAATGATGATCCCTGCCTTCACCCCAGATGCTGTTTTAAACAATCTGTAAGTCAAGGGTGAATTTTCACTCTAGTTTTCTAAGACCCCAAACCTGTCCTAATTAAATTGTGCCAAACAAGCTGCTGGTGGATAACAGAGGAGCAGCAAGTTTCTGTCCCTTCTGTACCTGGTCCTTACCTTGTGTCAGCCTGGTCTGAGTGGATTTGGCAGCTTTCTTCAGGAACTGATGCTCCTCCCACCTTGTGACCCACCAAGGAAGAGGCCTTTCTCTCCCACACCTCAAGAAATACATTCAGTTTGACTGAGCAGTGCTCCATGTAAATGATGCCTCCAAATTGTTTTTTTTTTTTTTAATAAGGAATTCTGCCTAACCTGAGAGCAGAGAAAGAGGCAATAAAACTGAAAATTACCTTTATCCCAAAATGTAAAACTGAAGACAAGAATTGCTAGCAGTTATATAGAACTGTTTTTATAGGTTGTGAGCTGTCAGACTTTCAAATGAGAACTGCACCAGGATGGCTGGGCAGCTATATTCAGAGACTCTTCATTTCATCCCATTCTGAAATAAAAAGCTCATATCCATCTATATTTTCCTTCACCCCATTTATGAGGTCAGTTGAAGGTTCTTAGAAATTGGGACAGCAGCTCCATCTACTCCAAAGAAGGATATGATGAGTAGACAAAGTGATGTCATAGAAATGGCAAGTTTCTGAGAGAGCAATTACTTACACAAATCTATAATTGATCACAATGAATCATATCTTCTCTCTGAAAGCAAAAAGCATAAAACCCACTCTTCATGCTGTGTTGCAGCAGTTGAATGACTGTGATAAGAACAAGCCAACTAGGGACATGGGGAAAGGGATTCAAATTAAAAGAAAGCAAGTCTAGATGAGATATTAAGAGGAAGTTCTTCCCTATGAGGGTGGTGAGGCACTGGCACAGGTTGCCCAGAGAAGCTGTGGGTGCCCCATCCCTGGAAGTGTTCAAGGCCAGGTTGGATGGGGCTTGGAGCAACCTGGGCTAGTGGAAGGTATTCCTGCCCATGGCAGGGGATTGGAATGGGATGTTCTTTAAGCTCCCTTCCAACCCAAACCATTCTACAATTCCAGGACTTCCTTGAAAGGATATTATATTTAAGATAGACTTCATTTTGCTTAGGGCAGAGAGATAGATTTCTCAATATTCCTTCAATAAGGATTATCTGAGCCTCTAGAAAAGTTTAGAGCTTCAAGAAGAACACAAAAACATATTGCTACACTATCTCTAGTTTAAGTCAGGAATTACATTTGATAGGTTTTCATAGTTTTATATATAGGTCATCTTGCTGATGACAGTGCTGTCAGGTCAATGCTGCTCAAGCTGGAACAGAATCCTCAGGCAAATGGTCAGAGCCCCAAGCCTGCCAGACTTAGAGAAGCATTTGGATAATACTTTCAGGCACATGGTGAGTACCACCACTGGCTAAGAGGTCCATGGGCCACAGGTGACTGGAAGCTGAGAGGGAAGATGTTTATGTTGCCATTTTAAACCTTTATTTCATGGTAGCATCTCAATCCTTAACTCTGCATTTGTGCATGGACCAAGGGCTGATCTTCAGTCATGTGGCCAAGTGGCACAACCTGGATGGCATCAAAATTCACTGTCCCCTGAAAACAGTGTAGATGCATCCAAACTTCCCTCCTGAGTCTCCTGAGCTGAGCCAGGCTCTGTACAGGGCAAATCAGTGCCAGGGGCCATGTTAAAAATTCAGCCAAACATGAGTTATCCTCAAATCCATATCTTTTTTTGCATTGCTAGTTTTCTAGCAGAAAAAGGGCAGTTCTTACCTTTAAAATCTTGTGATGAAGGTGATGGATAGGGGGAGGAAGGACACAGTGTTACCGTTGAGTGCAGCAGGGCAAGGGACATGGAGATGTCCCATAAATCACCAGGGAACTGTTTTCACTCTTGCAAATGGCAACATTGTCCACTCCATGCAGGTGAAAATAAGGAACATTAGAAAAGAACTGTGCATTTTGCATGAATTGAACTTTCATTGGGGTCTCAGAGCTTCCAGAATGGCACTTCAACCAGCTTCTCACCCACAAAAGGCAGCAGCTTGGCTATTTTTAATGAAGTTGTCATCACCACAGGACTCAGGGAGCTGAGACCTGCTCAAAGAAAACACTGATTTTAGATGTCATAAAGTCTAAATTTATCTCCTGTTTGAACAGCTCGGCTGTAGTGAAATGGATCCCAAATTTTTTCACTCTGCCCCCTGAGTGTTGTGATCTCTGCTTCCACATTTCCAGATTTCTAATCTCCTTTCTCCGGTGCTGTGGTTAGGATTTATCTGCCCAAACATAACCGTCTCAGATAAATCAGATAAATTATTTTCTAATGGTGCTTATTTCTCCATGTTGACCCTGGGAGGATTCTTGTGTGAGCTGAGATGAATCCCATCCCTACTGCCTGCATTCTGCTGGCTTGTGCTATCTTGAATATCAGACTTGTTCAGCTCTGTATTATTACATTATTCCCAGGCACCTGGAATCCACAGATCATCGTCCTAGAAGGTGAAATATATTCCTTAACTTGAGAAATCCAAGTCTAGTTGATAACTCTGAGCAGATAACTCCCTTGAGTTATGCTATGTGAGAGCTGGTGGCACGGATGTCCCTTGTGCACATGCAGCAGATCAGCAGATGCAGCCAAGTAATTTTCCTCTTATTTTTTTTGGCTGAGAAGGCAAGTTTTGCTTCAGGATTACTTATGCAAACAACTTGCTCTCTGCATGGCTATAAACACTAATTTGGAGACCCACAGCAAGCCAAATAGTTGTTTATGAGATGTTTATGAGGTGGAGGCCAAATAGGTGTTTATGAGGCAGTGGTAATGCCAAAGTCAAATAGCAGCTCTAAGCGATGACTGGCACAAGACCATCTCTCCAGGCTCAGCTACAGAGGAGAACTTAGTGCATTCACTGGGGCTTCTGATGAAGAACTCTTTGCAATTAACCCAGAGGTAGAATGGACTGGGAATAAATGAATCCTCCCCAGGTTCTGGCAGCTGAGCAAGAGATTGTTTGCAAAGAAGACAGGAAAACTGGTGTGAGAAGGAGAGTGGTACTGAAGCCTTTGGAGACACAATGTTCATGGTGTCCTTTCCTCATTATTCTGCACAGCCTGAAATCACAGCTTTTTGATTGTCCTTATAATTTGGACTCATGTAGGAACTGCAATGTTGTTTCAGACCTTCCTCCCACTGAGACCTCCTCTTATAGTTTGAGACGTCCTATACTTCTAACATTTGTTTTTATGTATGACACGAGTTTGGGCTGTTTATCTGCACAGATGTCTTGTGGAGATCCTGCAAAGCTCTTGGACACAGAAATGATGTGACTGACATCCATCAGAGGCCTTATTGAGAAATACTTTTTATCAATAGCTGCTGTTTATCAAAAGTTGAGATGTTTTGGACAGACACTTGTTCTCAAATCCTCTACTGAGTGAGGATCTCTGCTTCTAGTTTTCAGCCTCCTTTCCAGACAAACAGATCCCTTCTAAGCTTCCTTATCGCTATTTTTTTTCCAAAGTATCTTAGCACTTTCTTCTCTCTACCTTGAATCTTTTCCAACCTGCTTATGTCTTTCTTAAAATTGGGTGTCCAAACATAGACCATTAACTCCGTTAACTTATACGTGTGCTTTCTTGGGAAATAATTTGTAGATAAGGAACTCCTCTCTCTTCTAGTTTTCCTTATCTCCAGCCTTTGTAGCTTCCCAGTGTCTTTGCGTTCCCTATGAGTATCCCACAGTATCCCAAAAATTACATTAAAGGAGAATCACTTCAAGAAGAGTCTCAGGGGACAGAGTCACTGCCCTTCCTATACAAATCTAAACACCTGACTTGCTTGGTTTTGTGAATCAGAGATCTGAGGTTTGCACTTTGTTCTTTGGGTCACGTATGATGCAGTCTGGAAGGTCCTGGTACATCCCTGGCTGGGATGCAGGTAGAGAATCCACTTGCTAAAGGGGGAACCTCATTTTAGTTTTCTGTGTAAGTTTCTGTGGCAGTGTCCCAGCTGGAGCAGGGAGCTTCCAAGAAGGATCTAATAGAGGAGTGTCGATGTCCAAATTTTTCCAGATCAGGAATGGTAGATCCCGGCAGAGGAGCTGGCGATGGTGGGTGGAAGGGTATTGATGGGGAGGATGAAGAAATAGAATTTCATTGAATCATAGAATCATAGAATTTTAGGGGTTGGAATGGACATTACAGATCATCTAGTCCCAGCCCCCTGCCATGGCAGGGAGACCTCTCCACTAGACCAGGTTGCTCAAGGCTTCATCCAACCTTGCTTTGAACACTGCCAAGGTAGATGCCACATCCCTGGCAGTTTTCAAAGCCAAGTAGGATGAAGCCTTGAGCAACCTGGACTAGCTTCACAGTATAATTTCACAAAGTATAGTATATAGTATAATTTCACAAAGGGGATTCTTTGTCATCTGAAGACTGCAAAAGGCTGGAGCCTGCCTGAGTCTTGGACAGAGATCCTGCTGCAAACAGGAATGTCACCTGCTCTAGAGGCAGAGCCCAATTCTTCCCTTCTCTATCCTCACTAGCACTGTGACCCTGTGCAGCATGTTCACTAAAACCAGCAGGCTCACAACCCTACCAAAACAAAATACGTCACCAAACACATGTCTGGAGAGGACAGCACAGATCCTAGGTAAGACACATAATTTCATTTGTGAAGGGGGTCAGATATTATAATAAGAATATTTGATAAAAATCAGGCTTTTTATAAGAAACCTCAATTTAGAAATGAGCCCAGGCAAGAAGAGATCTCAGCTGCTGCCCTAAAATAATCCTGCAATTGCAACAAGAAACTTCTTTTATATTACCTGAACCTGCAGTCGTCAGCACCATGGCATCACCCCAAGCTAGTTAGATGCTGGATGTTTATTTATACAGCAAAAAGCCACGTGGGAAGGTGTTTTGTCTGTAGTCAGTGAAACCAAGTGGCCTGATTTAGAAGAAAGACCTTACCAAGATAAACACAGCTGGTGTTGAGGCACAGGAACATGAGACTGGGGGAAAAAAAAGGCAAAGATGACGAGCCAGCATCTTCTTAAGCCTTGGTTAGAGGCTGGTGGAGTCATAATTCACTCAAACGCACAAGAACAAAACCCTAATCATTCCCTCCCACCACGCTAAGATCTGAAAGCTCAGATATTGTGGTGGACACAACAGGAAATCCTCTGTCAGGTGCTGAGATGGAGCTTTTGTTGGGCTATGGGGATGTGTGAGAGATTGGTGCCATGATCACTACACTCTGAGCTGCAGCTTGTCTACAATTACAGGCTCAGTGTGCCCTTAATAAACCAGAGGTTGGTTCATTATTCACATAATCACCTGGAAAATGTATTTCTCAGGCTTGTTCTTTGCTGTATCAAAGCCTTGTTTCTATATCTCTCCCTTTTTGTCCGTTCCCCCTCCCCATCTTGCTCCTGTGAAGGGACCAGGGATGGCTTGCAGTGTAGCCCTTACCTGTGATTAACATGCTGACCTAGCAATTATTCACATCTGGATGGGTCTTTGTTCTACTTTGAAGTCTCTCAATGACTTCTCTTTCCCCTCACCTGTCTTCATTTTCCCCTCTGTGCTCCCATCCCACCTCCTCCCTCTCTACCTTGTCTGTTAGTCCTCAGAAGTGCCAGTGGGCCCAAAATGAAATACAGGACGGACCAGAAATTCCTCCTTAATGGGCCCAGGTGAGCTTGGAGTGAAAAAGGGAAGGTTCAGACCTTGAAGATGACCTTTCCAAAGTGTTTAAGTCAATAACAGTGTGCAACCCTCCCTAGCCCCTTGTTTATAATTGACAAGGTGGAGATGGACTGGAGGCTTTTTCTTCTACCCAAGCATGTGAGATCTTTTAATCTTCACCCAAAAAAAACCAACAAGAGAGAAGGAGAGGGAAAAAGAAGGAGCAAAGAGCTGGGTGATAGAAGAGATAGGGTAATTGGTTCACCACAGAATGAGGCTGGGGAGCTGCAGCTCTTTCTGAGGTCCTTCTGTGGTGAGAGAAATGCTGGTTGAGCAGCATCTCCTCTTACAAGTCATCTTTTGTATGATGGGAGAGGAGAGGGAACACCTCCCTCTTACACATTCTTCCATCCTGCTACGGAGGCACATTCACCAGCAACTGGTTAAGAAGAAAGATTAAGGGCTGTGGGGCTTGGGGGAGTGGGAAGTCCCTTTGCTTTGAGGAGATTAGCTTTTGAGACACAGTAAAACACAGAGTGATAGTCTTTCAAAATTGCCTTCCAGCCGTGACAGGCACTGGTTAGATTAATTAGATTATGAGTGCTCTTTTATATTTGGCAGATGGGTTGGGACAAGGTGGGATTGGAGGCTGGGAGAGAAATGCTTCAGTGAGATTTTTTTTCCATACTGCTAATTTTTAATGCAACACAGGTGTTCCCTGCGTGCTGCAATGCCCAGTGGTCAGCAAAAGGCCTCCAAGGGTCTGAGTGGGCTTTGGAAAACAAGACTGGAGTAAGCACTGCTTGAGGAGGACATGGAGGAAAACTGTCAACAGTCTCAAAGGGAGCAGGAAGATTAGATACAAGATGTAAGATATGAAGGTAACATAACCAACATTAGATTTTTCACCTCTATGTAGAAGGTGGAGGTGAAATGATTATGGGAAAACACAAATTTTTGGTACTCAGGGCATTACTTCCGAGGAAGTTGTGCCCATTTCTAGCACAGAGCATGAAAAGAGTTGCACTGTAGGGTCAGGGTTATGTTTACATATTTTTTAACCACCTAACCTTGAGAACTTTTTTCCAAAGGCTTTCTGGAAGTTAGGAGGTGAAGTAGTCTGTACTTTGCTCCTATGGGTGTTGGAAATAGTGATGACATAAAAACGCAGAGGGTGAGGATATATCTAGGACAGAGCAACAAAAATGTGGGGTGAAGCCACAAATTAACAAAGGTCTTGCAAAGGAGACCTGTTGTTCCTGAAGCTTTGCTGCCAAATAAATTTACCTGTCTTTAGATGTTAAAATATTTCATGCCAAACAAGACTTCTTGCTCTCCTTTTATATCCAGTCTTAGAAGAAGAAAATAAGGATCATAAGGCTAATTCTCTGACCTTCAGATGTGATGAAATACTACAATTAATTCTCCTTAATTGCCTATGAATGAGGCCAATACAACCAATTGTCACTATTAAATCCTGAACTACAGCAGAACAACCACAGATTATTTTAATTAATTTCCAACTTTTGACCACCTTGAAGATGTTCCCTTCCAAAACCTCTTGTCCATTGGGCTTGAGCTCTGACCTAGAAGTTTTGCTGATCTTGGTTAACCTTTCAAGATGCAAACTGTTCACTGATGCTGCTATGGAGCTGTAAGGTCATGAGGTGGTCTCCAGTTTCAGTCTATGAAACTCAGCATCCAGGCCCAAGGTTGCTTGCAGTCATCTAGGCTGGTCCTTCCAGTGAGAGCAGTCAGGGCTGGAGGATGCAGCATAATGCAAACCTTAATGGGGATGGAGTTCAGTAGGCTGAAATATGAAATAACTCAGCAACCTAGAGTGATTACATTAGCAACATAATAAGAACAAAGAGCTTGAGATCCAAATAGACCAGACAAGTTTTAACCAAAATATTTGCATAAAGGAGGTCCGGATATTGGTCAAGAGATTTGTGACACTGAATGCATGTGAATGGCAAGTGTGAAAACATCTTGTGTAGCCAAACTAAAGAACAAGTAACACCATGGTGTAGGGCATATTCTGTATTTTAAGGAAGCTGCAGCTCAAACAACCTGAGACACAGTTATTGAAGGGCTTTGTCCTACAGCTGAGTCTGTGGGAGGAGTGAACCTGGCAGGAGAAGCTAACAAGAAATATAACAGCATAATGTTTACTGGTTTAATCCCTGTGGTGCTGGAGTAACCTTGTGAAGAAAGACACTGATGGGGACACTTGTCAGTTGTGTGAGATCCTCTCTGAGGTGCAATGTACACATGTATGGACCATCTCTGCCACCACCACCTGCCCAGACCTCATTGGTCTCTGACAGGATGAAGGGACCTCTTAGAACCACCAGAGTATCCAACTTCCCAGAAGTACATTGTGTGCCTGCAGGTCACAGGGTATTTCCTTCTGGTCTCAGGCAGGGAAGATGGAACTTTAGGAGTAACTGACAGCCAGAAGGTGCATTGCAAGCATCCATGATAGGGAGACTGCAGCGGGGAGCAGCAAGGACCCATGATACAGCATAACCACCGTGGAAACCTTCCTGGCTCCATCTCCAATATTCTAGGATGAAGCCATACTTGAACTGCTTTTGGAAGGTCCTGGTTTGTTTTCACTCCCTCACTCCTAGGACATGCTACCTAGGAGTTCTATCCTGGTTCCCTAGTCCTGGCCAGTCCCTTACTCTCACCTCTGCTGGCTCCCAGCCAGTCTCAGGCAGACATTCCATGTCCTGGAGATTATATCAACACCGCATGGGTGATAGACTGAACAATGTTTTCATCTTCCTTCCAGCCCCATTTTCCTGTCATTCTGCCTGGGTACACATATTAAGTATCACCATGGATAGGCCTAGAAAGATTTTCCTGATGGTATGAGGGAATGTTTGTCCATCATAATGTCCCATCTGCCTGCTTGCAGATTCTGAACTGTTCTTGTTTCATGGAATCATAGAATCATTAAGGTTGGAAAAGACCTCTAAGATCATTGAGTCCAACTGTTAACCCAGCACTGCCAATGCCACCACTAAACCATGTCCCCAAGTGCCACATCCACATTTCTTTGAACATTTCCAGGGACTTGCCGGTGTAGGAAGTGTGGTCCTGTGATTTTATCCAGCTCAGGACTATATCCTTCATATACTGATTTATACTTTTCTCTGAGCTGAGGGGTTAAATTGCGCAAGGAAAGAAAATAACAGGGTAAAAATACAAATACCAAAGGATTTTGACTGGGAACTGAATCTTATGGATGGCTGATCCTCCTATTGTAAGCTCTGCTCAGAGTAGCTGATCTGATCATGCACATGGCTTTGTTTGAGACTTCACTAGCACCTCCCCATCCCAAACCACCAGTTTTTAAAAGCACCAGACCAGCCAAATGGTCCAAACTAACCCCAAACACATGTGGAAGAGTGAATCAGTTATCATGGCTGCATAGATTATGCTGCTTTTTTACCCTGAGCTGTTTGCTCTTAATTTTAAACCTGGATATTGTTATTCCATGATGATACAACCTGCTCTGTTGGCTTTATCTCTTAATTATTCAAGGATTATTGCAGAATTAAAGGTGCATTTATAAGGCTTTTAGGAATGAGCCTGTGCTCTGCCACTGGCCATGGAGATGAACCAATCTAGTGACTTTTATCTCTCTTCCAACCAATGCAAAAAGCCTCTTTTCTCTTCAGTTTCTAAACCTGCCTGTAAATAACCTGCCTTGAAATAGCCCCCTGAGCCTCCCTCCTGCCCTCCATATTCCTTCCGCTCAGTTTTCTTCCTATAATAGGTCTGAAAAGGTTGAAAGGTGCTGAACTCTTGTGTGGGGAATTCATCTTTAAAGACCCTGAACTTTAAGATTCCCTGAGGGGCACAGAAGAGGGGAGGAGGAGGAAGAGGGGGGTGTCTTGTGCCTTAGCATAGTGACCTAAATGATACATCTCATGTACATGTCATGTCAAATGTCATGTCTAGGGCTGGAATTACTCTGAATAACCTGTCTGGTCACTAGAGGTGACTGAAAATACTTAGCTGCAAGCCATCACTTTGAGAAATCTTGCCTTTTATACTTCCTTCTTTATTTATTTATGGGCTGGGGATTTTTTCCTGCCCTTGTGCTCTGAGTGATTGTAGATCTGTTTGATCAGCAGCAAACAGCAGCTGCAGAACAGGAAGGAAACAATGAATCCCACTACTAGGTGGGTTTTGGGGGGGTCAAAAATGAGAAACTGTGCCGAGGAACTATAGCTGAAGGCATCAGCTTGAACAACTTCTTTTGGATGGGCTCAGCAAGAAGGAGGACACTCAACTGGGATACTCCATCAGAGCCTTGCAGCCTGTGTCTTGCAAAGCCAAGCAGTGGTGCCAGTGAATATCAATCTTGGGGATGCTGGTTCCACCCCCCAACCCACCTCATCTCTCCCCTCTGCTGCAGAGCCTTTTTTCACCCACCCTGGCAAAGCACCTGTGGATTTTCCAAAGGATGGTGTAAAAGGTGCCTTCACTGGAACCTTCCTGGGAAGTGATCACTGCCTGCTCAATGACTCTTTAATCTGCTGGGGAAATGCCTCAAAACAAGCAGTAGGAGATGAAAACATGGATTAATTCACACTAGAAATAAAGTAGAGTTATCCCAGGAGGGTGTTTCAGCCCTGCTGTTTGTCTCTAGGAGCCTGGGAAAGCCTTGTTGGCTAGGAAAAATGTCCAAAATTTAAACAGGTGATGTTTGGGGTGCCAAAGAGAGAAAGAGAAGATGCTGAAGCAAAGTCTGGGGTCACAGCCTGATGGAGAGGGAATCCTTTGGCTCATGCTGTGATGGAAAGCAGATGAAATATTTGTCACAGCCCCTGAGTTCCTGCAATTTCCTTTCTCTTCCCCATCACTTCATGCTGAGCTTTCCACTGCACCCATCACTGGCAAAATACAACAATACAAACCAAGAACTGGAGTGTGTCCAGTATGATCTGATCTTGGATGGGAGATCAGGACTACTGAAACAGGAATAAACACAAAGCTGAATGTTTCAGTCTTAGCATTGATTTTTGCACATTTCCAATGGGAGATGCATCTTCATCTCAGTAAGATTCTGATCTATACTGATTATTTGGGTTATTCCTTCTAGGAGTTTTACTGGAATGTTTCTTTTTCTGGATAATGGGAACTCAAAACTTGGAAATCAGATATGTGAACTTCAGCTCAGGAGCTTAAAGCCACCAGAGTGAGAAGATGGCTTTATCAACATTCTTCTGGACACATCTGAGAGGTCTTTTTCTGTACCAGTTTTCTGGAGGATGAGAAATCTTTTGCAAAACAGTCAACTAATCCCTGTTCCTGTAGGGATGGCTTTTCCAAACTTGATGCTGCCTTTTGCCCTTTCACTGCCAGGATACTATTCACACTTATGGTTTCAAGCAGGAACAAGAGCTTAGATTAAGTCTTCCCAGCAACTCCTGTCAAAAAGTTGTGTTTTTTTTTAAAGCATAAATCTACATGATGATGGAATTCCCTTGGCTTTTTGATAAATGCTTTGAACTTCCAGCTGTTCTTGAGAAGAAAAGGAACATCAAAGACATATCTGCAAAGGCTGTTTGTGTTCTTGAGTGGATCAGAGCTCTGTTCTTCTCTTGGGGCACCTCTGTGAGACTGTGTAAAGGGACTGGGAGGGTAAAAGTGTAGCTTCTCCTGGGAATTTGGGAGAATGCCCTGGTTTCTGTGATAGACTGTCCTTTTTATCAAGCTTCATTAAAGATACTTTTCAATATATCAATATCCTGCAAGGACCCACAACATCTCAATATCAGTTGCCTCCAAGCCACATGCTAGGTTCTTCCAGAACAATTTGAAACAATTAATGTTTCAAAATACCAAACAGCAACAATTTAATTGCTGGGAAAGACAAGTAAAGGATTGCTCTGAGGTTGGGCCACCTATGGGTGAGAGAGAGAAGGGAAGAAACTCTCATGACACAGAATTTTTGGATGACCTTCAGTGAATCCCTTACCCTCAACTGGTGTCTTAATTTTATAAGTTGGATCTGGTATTTCTTCCTCAGCTTGGAAAGGTTGAATGAAGATGACCAGGTGAGGCTGTAAGGCTCAGGGAGGGTAGAAGGGCTGTGCAGAGGCTTGGAGCCAGCAAGGAGTCACCTTGGTGGGTTGCTGCATGAAGACAGTGTTCCCCCAGCAGGGAGCTCACTGCAGCTCCAGGGCCTTCAGTGCCTGTGATTTTTAGGGAAAGCAAAATTATTCAGGCAGCCAGAAAAGCACAAGTGTGTGATTTATCACAGGGAATATCCTGATGTTGCTTGAATAATTGCTAAGGCTGTCGTGGCAGAAGGTAGGAATGACTTAGAAAGAAGCACCTATTTCTTTTGAAATCAGAGCCTCAGTGGCTGCTTCCTGCATGTTGGGACTGGAGACATGAGTTGCCTTATTTCACTTTAGGTTTCTTTGGTTTTCTTCTTTTTTTTTTTTTCAAATGTTTTTCTCTTTTTCCCTCTTAGTTTCCTGAGAAGAAAGTGTTGCTTGCAGAGAAGCTATAGGAACAAGCCTAGGGGATTTGAAAGGTAAAGGGATCTGATTGTGAAGATCCTAGAGCTGAAGTGACCTGGGAGGGGGAAAGGAGGGGCAAAATGTGTGGGGCTTATTGGGAGAGGGAAGATGTTTGGGGATCTGAAGTGTGTCTGGGAAGAGTTGCTGACATTGAGTTGAGACCATCCACCTGAATAGCCATCTCAGAACCACTTTAATGTCTTCTGTCTCTCCTGTGCTCTTGTGTCCAGTTTCAGGGAGGGGAGTGCTCAGCGAAGATGGTGAAGGCAAGGCCTGAAATCAGGACCTTGAGGAAAGTTTGAGTTGTGTTGAATTATTTTCCCATAACTCTATGGGAGATGAAACAATTGGAAATTGTGTCAATATTGGAAAAGACTCAAAGAAAAGGAAGGGAAGCCAATAAGAAAAGAAAAGAAAAGAAAAGAAAAGAAAAGAAAAGAAAAGAAAAGAAAAGAAAAGAAAAGAAAAGAAAAGAAAAGAAAAGAAAAGAAAAGAAAAGAAAAGAAAAGAAAAGAAAAGAAAAGAAAAGAAAAGAAAAGAAAAGAAAAGAAAAGAAAAGAAAAGAAAAGAAAAGAAAAGAAAAGAAAAGAAAAGAAAAGAAAAGAAAAGAAAAGAAAAGAAAAGAAAAGAAAAGAAAAGAAAAGAAAAGAAAAGAAAAGAAAAGAAAAGAAAAGAAAAGAAAAGAAAAGAAAAGAAAAGAAAAGAAAAGAAAAGAAAAGAAAAGAAAAGAAAAGAAAAGAAAAGAAAAGAAAAGAAAAGAAAAGAAAAGAAAAGCCCTGACCTCAGTAGGGTTTGAGGACAGGAACACAGGAAAGGATGAGAGAGAGATTGGTGATCCAACAACTTAGCAGCCCCTTCCAAAGCCCCAGTGATCTCTGGGACATAGGAAAAATCTGCAGATCACTGAGGACAACCTTGAGCAGTCTCTGGAAGAGAAACCAGGGATGCATTTTTGTGCTAAGGAGCCACATTGTGAAGTAAAGTTCAAGATTCAGCCTAACTTTGTGGGACAGGGGGTGGGGAAAGGAAAGGAATAAGAGTGTCTAAGTTACTTGGAATGCCTGGGATTTCTCACTGAGCACAGAAAGGACATAGGTGGATACAGGAGGTGGATTCTGAGATGGTCAGTGCTGAGGCTGACCTCCTAGATCTGCACAAGTGTGAGTGATCCATTTGCAAACTTGATGTCTTATGGACAAACACAGATTTTCTTCATTCAGCAGAAGTCCATCCCCAAAACAAGGAAAAGAATAATAAAAAGGGCTGTGGCACTGTGAAAACCAAAATTGATGTTCCTAATCAGCTAAATGAGTGGTAAGAAAATGGCTCTGAACTGATGAAGACAAAGTTGGTTCCATTTTTTTTCCCACACATTTTAAACATCCATTTGAAAACAAATTGTTTAAAATAATAAAAAAGAGCTTTAATAACAAGAATGGCATTGAGTCATGTTGAAGTTTGGAAACCATACTTCTTTCTTTGGAAATGCTGAAATGAAGCTCTTCCATTTTCCTCTGATCTTTTTTTCCCCTCTACAAAGCAAAATGAAGGAATCCCAAACCCACCAGTTAAACTGTTCCAAACTTAAAATGCATTTCAGGACCAATATGGGGCAAAAAAAGAGATAATGGATGAAGAAAAGTAACTTTGCCAGGCTTTTGTTTTCACTGCAAGAATTACCAGGGCTCAACATGAGCCTATCTGCAGGAAAACAAGAGCAATTTTACGACAAAACATGTGGGATTGGGTTTGCTTTATCTGGGGACACACATCTGGGCTGCCACAGCTGCTGCCCAAACAGCCCCTGCGCAATGTCGAGATGCTCACCAACATCAAAGGCCAAATTATTCGACCTGGAGTGTGACACATCCCCAGCTTGGGAAAACAGTTGGAATAGCTGCCACCACAGCAGTAGGGATGTATAGATATGCAGGAACGCTGTCGCTCTGGGTTGTTCTCCTTAGCAGGGGGAGAGCAGCGTTATGGCCGTGGGGTTTTGTGCAGGGCTGTGTCGGAGGGAGCTGATTGCCCTGAAAGCCTCCCCCAACCCTTTTATATGGTCATTAGGAGACCTGAATGAGGGAGTCTGCAGGGGCTTCTCACGCCTCCAGCCCAATCCAGCCAGCAGCTCCTCTCTCAAGTACCTGCTAACAGGTCGACTTGCCTTTGGTCTCAGTCAGGTCTCAGCGGAGACCAGGCACCATTTCCTAAGCTAATAGGTGTGAGGGGAGTCAAGAATTTCACTCTTTTTTTTAGGGCTTTTCAAGGCAGGCTATAAACCTCTTGTTTTCCTCCTCCTCCTTCTCTGGGTTTGTTTCTCTGCTTCCTCCCCACCTCCCAGGTGGTGTTAAAAGTCAACAAGCTCCTTTATCTCAGGGCTGGCCTTGTTCCCTGGGATGCTGGAGCAAATCCACATTGCTGAGAAGGTGGCAGTCCCATATCCTTTCGGTCTTTCCAGGTCCTCACGGGGGCTTTCCCCACCTTTGGCTCTGGCAGAAGATACCCTGTCTTAGGGCAGGGTCCTTGTTGGGCAAGCTGCAGTCAGACAGAGCCTGAAATCCTCTTTTTTCTTCAGTTTGCAGTATTGCAGCTCAAGAAATCCTGCATGACTATGGTTGGACTCAAAAGTTCTTTGAGGTCCTTTCCAACCTTAATGATTCTAGGACAGCCTCAGAGATTTTGAAGACCCCCTGGCTGTGAAAGAGGTGAGAGCCCAGTAGACAGCCTGACATGGGGCTGATTCTGCTCTTTGTCATTTATTCCCACTGGAATAAAATGACTGTGAACTGTCTTCCCAGTGCAGCAAGAGTAAGGAGAGATCAGGGTCAAATTTGAGGCTGATTCAGTGGTTTTGGCCCAGATCACCAACATGTTTTCCTTTTAATTCTAATATCCCAGATCTGGAACATGTTTTTTTCCCATCTCAAAGTGTTAACATTGGAATGAGTATCCTTTGCTGTTACCTTTTTCCTATAGGAATTGCTGGCTGGTGTTGAAAAAAAGCTGATATTTGCTAATAAGCTTTGCAAGGATCTCCTTTGGAGGAGGTCAGTTGGGCTCTGCTCTTTAAAGACCTGACTTCAGTGCCATGGCTGCTGGAAAGCTGAAGTGCTGCTCTGCCTCTTTGCTCTTCTCCAGACTATCATAGAATCATTTATGTTGAAAAACACCTCTAAAATCATCAGGTCTAAACATTTACTCAGCACTGCCAAGGCCACCACTAAACCATGTCCCTAAGTGCAACATCTACTGTCTTTTTAATACCTCCAGGGATGATGACTCAACCACTTCCCTCGGACAATGGAGAGTTGTAGCTCTGATGTCCTACTGGGCCCTTACCCCTGGCTATGGGAAAGAAGGATTTGATGGTCTATGCACCAAGTACATGCTTTGGTTTAACCAACCACTACAGTAAAAAAAAGATATATATCAGCAGTTCCTCAGGTCACTGGGTAAAGAGTGATTTCAGTAGAGTAAATGTGAGCCATCAGGTGTGCACCATGCAGTTCATCTGGTGTCTCTGCTAGCAAGTCTCCTTGCCTCGGTTTCTCCTCTGGCAAAATAGGGAGGGTGAGGCACTGGGACCTGCAATGCAGTTTTGTTTGAAAGGTCTTTAAGTTCCCTACCCTCCAACATAACAGTCTTTTTTACCCTACTGCAGGAGAGGAATCAGGCCTCAAATATTTTCTCCTTCCATGTTTTTTTTTCATTGCAAACTTGATTTTAACTCTTCCATGTGCTGTTTTTAATGCTGTGAGGGACATGAGCATGACATCCAGAGGTCTCTTCAACCACCATCTCCAGGACTGTACCTACTTCTCACATCTTCCTCTCTTGACAGCACCACTCACTCTCCTTGCACTGGTGCAGCAACAGGCTGAAACACCAAATCCTCTTCCAGGGGGAGAAAATTCCCTCTGTGGTGCTCAGAAGACTCCGAGCAAGATGTCCTCCTGAGAGATACCTGGAGACATTTCATAGAACCATGGAATCCTAGAATGGTTTGGGTTGAAAGACAACTTAAAGATCATATAGTCCAACTTCCCCACCACAGGCAGGGATGCCACCCAGAGTTCCTACAGAAAGACTTAGATCTTGTAGAAGAGAGCAGTGCAACAGTGGTGAAGAGCTGCAAAAAAAGTCCTATTATCAGGGAACCCTAAAGAAATGTTTTTCTGACATGGATAAGGCAGGCCTCAAGATAGCAAGGCTTACACAAAATCTTGGCTTACACAAAATCTTGGCAGTGTCATTCCTTCTCTAACTGCATTGGCTATCCCAGAAGAGAAATAGGGACCTTTGGCTTCTCCTGAGTTTTAGACTGGAAGTATAAGAAGGGGCCTACAAGGGAACCAGAGAGGGACACTTTGTTAGGAACTGCAGTGAAAGTACAAGGGGTAACAGATTCAAACTGAAAGAGGGGAAATTGTGTTTAGGTATTCGGAAAAAGGTTTTCCTGTGAGGGTGGTGAGGCACTGGCACAGGTTGCCCAGGGAAGTAGTGGATGCCCCAACCCTGGCAGTGTTCAAAACCATGTTGGGTGGGGCCTTGAGCAACCGGGTCTAGTGGGGAGGTCTCCCTGCCCATGGCAGGGGGGGTTGGGACTAGATGATCTGTGAAGTCCATTCCAACACCTAAAATTCTATGATCCTATGATATGATACCTTTGTGGACATGAGGATGACAACATGTCACTTAAATACCTTGGAAAAATAAGGATGGATTCTTACCATGTCTCTAAATTTCTATGTCCAGAAGGGATGAACAGTCAGGTCATTCTCTCATACGTTTTTTGGTCCATGGAGTGGGTTTTGGTCACCACTGTGGAAGTGTTGGTGATGGATGGGGACTGGGGGGGTCTTTGGGAAGTACAGCCTGGGGTGTGGTGTGCTGGGGGTTAATTGTATTAGTGTGAATACCTGAGGAATTAATAATGATTTGCTGCTCATCAGACAGCCTTCCCTGAGAAATGTAGCACAAGAAAAAACACGTTAGGAAATGCCAGAAAAATGCAGCAAAAAAAAGAAATTGAGGGTGTGTGGGGGTGGTGGTGTGAAGAAGCAGTCTGGGACCTTGACTGGGCTTGGTTTAGGAGTCAAACAAGAAGTCTGATTGCCTGCTGGACTGCCACTCAGCACCCCAGGGCCTGAATCTGCCCTTTGCTCAACTCCACCAGCCTCCTGGAGACTGAAGTTTTGGGGGGATTTTATGCAGGGCACGCCCCGGTGTGCTGTGGTGCTCCAGCTCCATAAAAGGAGCTTGGGGAAAGAATCCATCTGTTCTGGAAGGAGAGGCACAACTGTGGTATGACAAGCATTTGTGAAGAGGATGGATCACCTGGGTTCCTGTCAGAGGGAAAATCAGGGATGGAAGCCCAATGTAAGCCATGAACAGCTGTCATGTAACGTCCCCATCTGAGGAACTCCTTGCTGCAGGATGCTGCTGCTATCATAAAGAAGTAATGGAAATTTAAAAATAATAATAATAAAAAAAGAGAAATAAAGTTATTTAGAGGAGTTGTAAAAGCATCTGAAGGTCAGCTTGGACCTCTGAGAGCTTACAAGAGTGTCTTTGTTAGGAACTGCAGTGGTTGGACAAGGGGTAAAAGGTACAAATTGGAAGAGGGGAAATTTAGATTAGATATCAGAAAAAAGTTTTTCCTGTGAGGGTGGTGAGACACCAGAACAGGTTGCCCAGGGAGGTTGTGCCTGCCCCAACCCTGACAGTGTTCACAGCCAGGCTGGATAAAGGCTTGAGCAATCTATTCTGCTAGGAGGTGTTCCTGCCCATGACAGGGGATTGGGACTAGATGATCTGTAGGGCCCATTCCAACTCCTTAACATACAATGATTCTATGTTTCAGGCTATAGGGAAGTGAAGTAGAAGTGTTAACAACTAACCCTAATTTTTCACATCAGGGATAAATGTAGACAGTGTCCTTGGCATGGAAGCATCTTCAAAGCTTGATCTTCCCTGCTCCCATAGGAGTGTCCTTGGAGGGACAGCAGTGCTGTGAACACCACTGCATGAAGAGGAGAGCTGAGGTGCAGGGAGGTGGCTGAGCAATTTGGCATGACACACACAGATTGTCCATGACCGCCCCTGGCCTGTTCCACATTTCCACAATAGCCCCTTATTCCCTCCCTGGGCACTCATCCAGCTTGCCACAACGATACCCTGCCAGGGAAGTTGGGTGTC
>NW_008649888.1:43771-83421 GCF_000695815.1 Acanthisitta chloris | reverse complement strand
GCATTCTGTCCCCTGTGGGGCTGTCCATAGTCCCCTGTTGCTTTTCTTTGGAGAGTGAAACCCTTTGGTTTACATCATTCCTGCATAGTCTTCCTGTTGGTTCCCACCATTGACTTCCATGTTTGTTGGTTCCCACCATTGACTTTCCCTAAGATTGAGCTAGTGTTAGTTTGGGAGCTGCTTGCTAGTGGATATTTTGGCAGCAAAAGACAAGAGGCTTGTTATGCACTTCCTGATAGAAATCATGTAATGGCAGGGATGTTCAGAAATCACAAGGGGTCTTTTTTTCCTCCTTTGGGAGTTTTTTGGGATACCTACCCTAATTATTAGGCAAACTACCAACATTAATGCAATCTACTGCCTGACTCCTGCTTTCTTTCCCATCCTCCTGCTCCCTGAAGTGCAAGATCTGTCTTTGGCAGGTTGGAAACAGCCCAGGCAGAATGTCAGCTCCACTATCAGAGAACTGACACAGCTGTTTTCTGTGTTGATGTATATTTTTTGATAACCAAGGTGCTGCTCTCAACTTCCTTGTCTGTCACCTTGGAGGAGGAAGCTTCCTCATGCCTCTGATTTGGAGCCAACCTGTTGATGGAGTGATGTTGCTGGGAGCTCCTGCTGCTGCCAAACAGCTGATGAGCCACTTCTGAGCCATTGCTTTCTCTGCCTTTTGTGAGGTGTGATTATGTCTTATCTTACTTGTTGGAGCACTGGGCATGTCTGATTTGGAGAAGAAATTTGCAATTGTACTGTATCCAAAAAACATGACATGGAAAGAAAATATCTGGCTACTTCCCAGACATCTATTTCATTGATCCTGGTGAATATTAGAACTGATTTTATTAACATCCAAAAACATTCACCAGCCTTATAATACAGAGATTAGCTCTTGGCTTTTGGAATTTTAGGGTTGATATAATCCTTCTTATATGACTTTTCCTGAAACTATCGTCGCTGTGAGGAAAGCAGGGAAAAAAATGGAAAATTGGGACAATTTGTGTCCATTTACAGATCTGTGGTTCAACACCCCAGCTCATTCTCTCCTTTCTAATTGCTGCTTTCTTCCCTTCTCAGGCTCCTTTGTTTCTCTCTGCAAGCAGCCACAGCTCTCCGATGTTTTAGGGTCATTCCTCCATGTGCTGCAATGCTAATTATTTCTTCTGCCCTAATTCAGTTTTCCATATGACTCCCAGTCACACAGGCCATGTAGCATTCACAATTCCCATGATAAAACCTCCCCACAGCCACACACAGGACAACACAAAGCCAAAGGATCCCAATGCCGGAGAGCAAACCACAGGTTGTGTCGTGGGGCCATTGCTTTGGAATTGTGCTGTCTTAATTAAAGGGATTCCAAAGCTAGAAACCTTCCAAATTTGCCCCATTAATGCTTTGGAATGATGAAGATAACAGTGCTAATAGCCAAGATTCCTTTCCCTGATGTTTATTATGGCTTATTTGCAGCATCTAAAGTATGTTAAGTGAAAGCTACTCAAAAGACTTTCTGGTTAATGAATGATTTGCGAAAAACTCCGCCAGAAATGACCAATATGAGACTTGGTGCTGATGTCATGTAACAGCTTCCATTCAGAAAAACTATTGAAAACAGTCCAAATTCCTCCAAACTGTTAAATCTCTTTTAATTTCCCCTCTTTGTGTAGCTATAAGCTGTGGGGGGTTTGTTTGTTTGTTTATTTCCCTCTTGTGGAGAGTAAGTTTTCATTTCATTTGCATGTTGGATTGTTGCTCTTTTTGTGTTGCTTTTAATATATTCAGAGCATTTGGGGAGCCTGAGGTTTGGAGGCAGAGGAGAGGGAGATTGTTTTCATTGATGAATTTGGCTTTGAGGAAAGAAATGAAAAAGTTGGGGAAAAGAAATTCCAGGAGTGCCACCACAGGCAAGGAAATAGATTCATTTTCCATGCATTTTTTTCACAGGAAATATCAAGGAAAAGCCTGTCTTTCCTCCTTTTGTTTTAAATGGTGTCTGCTTTAATAGAAATAATTACAATGATGGTAAGAAATACAATTAGGCAAGGATTAAAGTGTATAAATCCCAGGAAAATATTAATCAGAAGGATGCATGGAGGCATGCAGCTCCCATCCAAAGATATACTGGAAAATTGCTATAAAGAGGCTTATGCAGAGCTTTCCATGGACTACCTTGTGTCATGTATGTTCAGGCAGTGTTTTGCAACCTGAGGGCTGCCCATGAGGATGAGCGGGTGTGGGATGGGGATCCATGGATGTAGCATGTTTTCTTTTATATAAATCACTTTTTCTTCCAGATCCTTTCTGATCCCTCCCCTCCCTGCCTCAAACTTGCTTCTTGCCAAAGTAGCATTTCTAATTTCATGTTTTAGAGCTTGAAATGAGCAATGTGTTACGAGGAGGAGGTTTCCTGCAGGATGAAGGAGGAGGAGACAATGCTGAGGACTCCTAGACAAGGGCCCTTGTCTCTCCTAAAGAAGGATTTAGCATTTTTCAAGGGATTGAAAAAAAAAAATGTAGCCGTAGAAAGGTTTGTCCCTGAGCAGGGAAGGGCTTGTGATGGGCAGAAAAGTGCTGTGTGATCTAATCAGATTTTGCCATCCTGAGCTGCTGAGGTTTGGTGTAGTTAAAAGACACACTGTGCACCAGTTAACCTTGTAAACTCTCTCTGGGGTCTTTGCCATGGTCTTTGGGGTCATGTGGCCAAATGCAGACCTGCCTGTCAAAATGAAAGAGGAGGGACACTAAATGAGACTTCGAGGATGTTTATTTTTCTCTTTACTCCCCTCAGAATGCACATTCAGAAAGTGCATCTATCACCTGCCCAAGAGGTTCCTCTGGGGGATGTGATGAGAGGGAATGCTTGGACAGGGGTGGGTGGCTACAAGGGCTGGGGAGAGGTGATGCTCGGGAATGCCCAGATGAGGGTCAAACGCCTTCGTTTCCCACTTAATGCCGAGACCCATCACCGAATTCCTGGAGACAATGCGAGCGATGAAAGGCTCCCGTCCCGCTGGGTCTTCGGGGAGATAACCCCGACAAAACCGCCACCAGCCTCCTCCGAGTTCCTACTGCCCTCCCCCCGGGGAACCCGGAGGATTGTATCCCCCTGCTAGCAATTGGTGTGTGTGGCACCATTAAGAATTGATATGCTCGATATGAATGGCCATACTTCAAAACGCCTGAATAGACCCCGGTGCAGAATACATTACTTTTGTGGAAAAAAAAAAAAAAAACATTGTTGAAAAAGTCTCCTACTCAGCCTGGGAGGGAAAGTTTGTGTATCAATCTAGTTTTATAATAGTGTAATTTAGTGTCTAGGCCTGGGCTCTGGTGGTGATATTGTACTGCAATGAATGAGACAGAGGACTCCAGGCTGAGCAAGAGCTCGAGGACCCGACTGGCTCTATTCAGGCCAAACTAATCGGCTTCAGCTCAGCTCTCCGCCAAAGCTCCCTCTCAGTAGTGGGTTTTTCTCTGGGTTTTTGTTACTGTTTCTTAAAGAGCTCAGCTGGCTGCTGAGGCTGAAAAGAATCAAATTATTAAAGATTTTGTGGAAAATCCAGTGAGAATGGGCCCATGCAAGAATAATAGCATTGTGCCACCGTGGGCCATTCCCAGCTTCCAGTCGGGAGAAATTGTCAACTCTGTCTTTGTTTTCTTAACCCTTTCAATGGAAACAAAATAATATTTAGCTCAGCACAAAATACCTTCTTTTTAATTTCTAATCCTTTCAGGTTCTTTTTTTTTTCCTCCTTCCCCCCTTCTCCTCCTCCTCCTCTTCCTCCCTCCCTCCCTCCCTCCCTCCCTCTATTTCTCTCTCCCCCTCTCCCTCTTTATGTTGGCTGTCCTCTGAAATACATTTATATCCCTCATACATTCCCCTTTTCCTTGCCAGTTGGCCAGAGGGGCATCTGTTATCAGGAAAGCCCCTTCTTTTTTTAAACAGGATGTAAAATGGGTGATTAAATCCTTTATTAACAGTCACCACCAGAAAAGGGAAGAGGAAAGGAAAATGCTTTCTTTCAAGCTTCTATTTTTAACATTTATAAGCAGTTAATAAACCATTACTATGTTGTTCAATGGATCTATAATGTGTCATGTTTTTAAATGTCTATACATTTTGCATGCAGAAAAGTATTTAATTGGTGTATTGTAACGTCATTAAAGAGCAATAAGGAAATGTCTGTCTATCCCTCCATCCTCAATCCATCAGGGTAGGTACACACGAGCAATTTAACCACTCTCCTCTTTTATATAGGGACTAAGCAGCTTGCCATGTGCGTTATCTCTTTTCTTGGCTATTCTTCCTCTGCATGTGCAGATCCTAAATGTATGGAGGAGCAGCATTGTCTCAGGGGTGGGAGGAAAAGGCCCCTGGACACAGCATGGGCATGGAACCAGCTGGGCTGCAGGTTGCAGAGGGCCTGGGTGTGGGGAGTGTGATGCACCCCATTTTTGCTGAGGGGATGAAAGCACATGGCTACAGCTCCTTTTGTGTGGGGAAGGCAAAGTTGCTGCTACCTTTTCCAGGCTTTCTCAGGGATGGAGCAGAAGGAGAAGGGATAAAAGGAATGAAAAATTGTCCAAACAAACCCCCTCCACACCAAGCAGCCAGCACCAGGGATGGGGTGACAAAGAGCCATGCCGGATCTGCTCCTGGTGTAAACTTGATGGAAGCAGAGTTAAGCAGATGTAAACCGGACGAGTCCATAACCCACCAAGTTACAATGTTGATAGCGAGCCCAGCATTAGGGTATGGGGGTGAAAATTAAGGGACAAAAGGGAACTCACTGTCCATTGTGGCAGATCCCTCTAATCAGGATATTCTCCCTCAACTTTGCTCCACTCTAACCTATTGACAACAGAACTAGGTCATCATGGTGAATAGGGTAGATTTTCTGCCGCCTCAGTGTCTTTGAGGCTGGAAGGGATTGTGTGTTCAGTGTTACAAACAGACCTTCTGTCTTTCTTTCCCGAGCGGCATCGCGCCGTGCAACAAGGAGAACTGGACCAGCCATTTTTCCCGTAACAAATGGAGGGTCCCATCCAAGCCATCTGAGCCAGTTGGCTTTCAGACAGGGGAAGCTTATTCATGTTTTTAGACCTCAGCCAAGTTCAGCCAGGAAGCCTGAGATGTTTAAAACTGGGGGAAAGGCGCGGGTAGCCAGGGCTCCCTTGCCAGCTGGGAGGAGGGAGGCAGTACATTATTTCCGTGTTTTCTTGAGTTGAGTCTTCTTTGTGTGCACTCTCAGGGATAGAGTTGTCTCTCTATTCCTGGCATAATGCTGGCTTGGGAAGGAGGTGTGCAAGGGCTTTTTCTTTTGTTCTCCTGGCACTCCTCAAGAGGACAAGTCCACCCCTGCTTGCCTGAATCACCTACAATGGTGGGAGAAGAACAGAGGATGTACACTGAGGTTGCTAGTAGTGAGGGATCTCACTGGTGAGTCACTGCCGGTGTAGGTGGATATTACACTGCAGCCCAAGACACTAAAATGTCTTGTGATGAGCCAGACACAGAGAAACTGTTGATTACCTTCCTTTGGAGAAGATGTTTATTCTGTATCCCACCCTGGGATGTTTCCTCTTCAGCTGTCTGCTTTGGGGAAGGAGAGAGCATCATCATGCTTTCTAACTGAGATCATGGTGGAATGTCCCAGAAAAACACTTGCACCACCTTAGTGTAATGTTGCTCCTGGCCCTTTTCAAGTATAAAAACATGCTCACGTCTTTCAGGGCAGATGATAAGATTCTCTTCTAAGGAATCATATCCTAGAGATCCCTCAGACATTAGTCCATGGCTTTACACCCATTTTCCTGGTTAATCAAACCTCATCAGTATTACTATGAAGAATGGCTGCTGTCCTGGATCCTTTTCTGCCCATTTTCAGGCATCATACAGAAATGTCACCTATGCTTCACTGACCAGCCATGTCCTGTGGATATGCAGGACACCCTGTGCTGTCCACTGGGTGCTCCATGACTTTCCCCACTGTGATCCCCAATCTGGGCCTCACAGCCACTCCTCAGCTCTCCTTTTTGGTCATCTGAGGTCAGGATGAAAGAGGAATACCTGGATGGGGCTAAACAGGAATGACTGATGGTCTTTGTTGGAGCAAAACCTTCTCAAGAACATGTCTCATCCTGGCAACACTCAGTCTTCCTCCTCACAAGACTGGAGATCTGCTGAGGAGGGTCAGCAGGAGAAGGGATGCTTCTCAAAGTGTCTTGTTTCTTGTGGTCATCTCTAACTGTCCTCTTTTGTCTGCTCTTGGAGACAAGTTTTGGAGCTCAGGGAGCTTTTGGTTGATCCACTAGATCTCTTCTCAAGCTGTAGGGTGCTCATGTAACTGCTACAGCCTGTACTGAAGATATTGTAATACAGGAGACAGTATGTCCTAAACTTGGCTATATGCCTGGATTAGAAATTAAAGGCAAATAAGGCAACCTAAGCTCTGGAACTGCATCAAAGGCAAATCCAGGCTAAATGGGAAGGATCCAATTTCACAGTTAAGTTTGTTAAATAGGTGGGTGGTGATTGCTGGTGGTGCACACGTCCCTTTACCAACAATTTAAAAATGAAAGGTCCCTGCCTGGTGATAGCCACAGTACAGACCTTTTTCTGGCTGCCTTGCCACGAGTGATCCTTACTCATGCAAAATTCCTACTAAACTTGACAGAGCTACTTGAATGCACATGGCCCATCCTGGATAAGCAGAATACAATGGCAAAGATGATGGGAAAATTGCAAGGACAGTAAGACAGGCTTGGCAGACCCAACAAATCTGCCTCTTTCTTTTTCACTTGTGAGTAGTCTGCAAGAAATTATTAATTCAGGCAAACATGGTTTTCATTTCATATGGCTTCTGAATTTTGCTGGAATCAATTATACTCCAGAGTGTGCCCCTTGCACTGAGCCTCGACTGCCTTCCCCAAAGTACATTCTGGTTAAGGATGACAATTTGCAGAAGAGAATTTGACATATGATTTTTTTGGGTACAAATCTTAGTGTCATCATTAATGGGTAACCAGTGTTAGTAGAGCTTCCACTGACAGCCTATTTCAATTATAGATTGCTCCTTACAATAAAAAAATAAAAAGGTTTTGTATCACTTTAGAAAAAGTTTAGTAGTTTCATTCAAAGACCTATGTGTTTGTTTCTTTGCAGTGTTCACCGGACACGAATTATTAAAGGTGCCTCCTGTACCTACATCATCACCAGGATGAACAAATCTGATTTGCATTTATTTTTCTATATATCTTTGTGTGCCTATTGAATTAATACTGCCTTTTGGCTGATATTTTTTCTTGCTTATGGTAATTTATGATTACACTTCAGATCTTTTATATCTGAACTTTTCCTCATGTTTGCATTCTCAGACATGTGATAAATGAGTCGAAAAGAAACAAAATACCTTCACTCGATTTTGAGTACTCAGAACCAGGCTGGAAGAAAAATCCCCACAAGGACTTAAAAATGAACATAAATATCATGAATCCAGCATGAACTATTTCTAAGATGTCATTATTTTTCAACAGATTTGATATTTTTAGCAGGGGTATGCCTGGAGACGTTGGGCTGTTTGGCAAGGGCTGTGGTATGCTACTCAAGACAGTCCTGGAAACAAAAGGAGGTAATTAAAATACATTTGCCAGAGAAGAACCCAGATTTCCCATGCAACGTGCAAGACTACACAGCAGAGCTTTTCCTTTCTGCACTCCCCTCAGCTCCTTGGTTTTATCATCTCTCAGTCAGAGGCAAGCAAGACAATAGACATTCTTTGAGAAATTCACTACAGGGGACACAACACTGAGGGCTGTGGTGCCAATTTTACATCTCCTTAGGACTTGTCTTCATGGCAAATGTGACCAGAATAGCTATTTTGGAATTAGCTTTCTGTGGTGTCACGATTCCAGAGAAAAGAGATTTTATTCCAGATGAATTAACCCGTTGAGGAAAGCACTTGTTATTTTGCAACTAAAATGGGTATGTGTAGAACAGCACATGGTAGCATACCGAGATACCTGATATAAGGAGGGTCAGATGCAATATGGCCACATTAATGCCATGCTGAGATCGTGCTCTTATCTTCAGCATCATGTATGAAAAATAGGGTATTCCTCCTTAAAATGTAGTTGCCTAAAATGCATTGCCCAGCATGAGCTGAACATGTTGTATCTCTCCCCAGTTAATGGGGTAAGAGAATCCTCCAGAAGACTCTTGATCTCAGCTGTCTTAGGTATCTTACGGTGGATGAACTGCTTTGTATAAATCTTTACCCCTCTGCTAATTAGAAGCCAAAATTCAGAGCTTAATCTAGATTTGCAGGAGCGGTGATGGAACAAATCCTTCTTCATGCCAGTTCTGTTCTCAGGCTGGAGGTGGGACACATCCTATCAGTTCAGATCAGGGTATGTGTTGCTTTTTCAGGGTGAACACACCTCGGACAAAAATTGTTGCAGTCCTTGTGGCAAATGTTAAATATACCAGTGGGTCACCTGTGGACAAAACCTTTACACAAGTTTGGTTGCATATCTGGACTTCTTAGAAGTTACCACCTTCTCATGAATTTCCCCATGCAATTCCCTCTTGCCAAGCAGTGTCTTCTGTGTGGCTCAGCTTATACCAACTGCATATTGTGTGCTGGATTTAATATGTTTTTAAGTGGATCAATTGGTCTTTGACCTCACTTGGAAACTGATCTCCACTGCTTGGTAGTGACCTGCCTGCAGAAACATCTGTCCTGTTCCTTGTGGAGGTGTTGCTTCTATTTTGTTAACCATGTATGACCCATGGGGAATGATAAAACAACACATGATGTTCAGGCAGATTCAGAAAGCATCTCTGAGCCACAGAGCCTTCATATCAGCTACCCCAGAGGAGAGATGCCTTCATGGTTTCTACCACTTTGATCAAAAATGAGTAATGTTATCAGCTTTTGAGGGAGAGAAGAGTGAGGATGTTCTCCTTTAGTCAAGCATTGTTGGGGAAATTGGTCAAATCCTTGACCTTGTGGTGAAAGATGCTCTAAAATTTCAAGGGAAAATCAATGTTACAATGGAAACAGGACACTCAGAGTTTGTCTTGTTTATCTTTTATTAGGCCATCTGATGTAACTGGAGCAGAGAAATGTGCTTCTGGGTACACAAAATCTTCTTCTCATCTAGATTAGTCAAAATTAGGAGAGATCAGACAAATGAAGGAGGTAGATTAGCTTGTGCCCTGTGGTGGTAAATGGTTCTCAGCCTCTTAGCTGTGACGTAGGCTGAGCCTTATCTCATCAAGCTATGCTCAGAATGAACCCCAGGGGCCTTTTCCAGCTGCAATCATTTGTACAGGTTGGACTTATGTGAGAGACAATCCCTAAGGATGTCAATGGACAGCTCTGGAAAGAACAGGCTGCAAGGTCAGAATGTTGCGAGACCCATTCTCTACCCAATTTGTGGATCAAATGTTGGGAAAAGGCATCTTTCAAGGGTTATGTTGAGAGACTACCCTTGGGATGTGGGGATTCAATCCTTGTCATGGAAGTGCAACACAGGGGAATTTATTTGCTGTGGGACTCATCTCATGTATCGAAATTCAATGTCTAATTCAAGGTAGTCTTTCACCTTCTACAATTAATTAGAAAGGTCTGGTGATCTATCCCATCCATGTGAGGGGCAGAGCGAGACTTTAAGCTTGAGGTGTGGCACACCAGTCTCATTTCAGCAGGCTTTGCAGAATGAGACATGCCCATCTTCTCTCCTGAAGGCAGCAAGACACTCAATACCTCAATTTGAGAAGACCAATGACAGGCAAAACAAGTCATCTTTTGGTTTCTTTGTGCTCTGTTCCCCATTTGTAAATAAAAATCAGTGCACTCTGCTCGATTACAGGAAAGATGTGGATAGAAACATGTTAAAGACCACAAAGTGTGTGTGCTATGGTCACAGCTGGAAGTGCAGTGTAGGTTAATTATCCTGATATTTGCTGCCTTCTGCTTGGATGGATATGAAGGCATACAGTTCAGAGAAGACAACTTATGCAGTAAGCCTCATCCTGAATTCTTCATGATCATTTGCCCAGAGAAGTTGTGGCTGCCCCATCCCTGGAAGTGTTCCAGGCCAGGTTCAATGGGGCTTGGAGCAACCTGGTCTAGTGGAAGGTGTCCCTGTCCATGGCAGGCAGTTGGAACTAGATGATATTTAAGGTCTTTTCCAACCCAGACCATTCTAGGATTCTATGAAAATCAAGTGTCACCACTGGGAGTGTTCATTAACACTCATGAGTTTGGACTACATTTGGTGAAGAAACCAGCCTCACCTAGAGTCCTGCTCAAGAGAAAGTGCTCCAACTTGCCTGAAGCTAAACTGACTTGGGGAAATTTTGTAGGTGTTGATTCACTATCAGAAGGTACACTGGTGGAAAACCATAGAGGACTGTTGTCACTGGTTGATGCCTGATGCCCAGTATGACCTCATGAGCAGGTCTGTCCATTATTGTGCTGTCATTTCTGGCCTCCTGAACCTGACTGAAGTGCTGATCTAAAAACCTTGTCCAACACATAGGAGCAAAGAGCGTATGCCACTATGGAAGTGCTTCTGGTGATGGGAACTTTACAGCCTACAACAGCCACTGAAGATCCATGTACCTTAATGAATTCCATAGCAAAATAGGGATAGTGATAGTGACCAACTCTGTGCCGTATTTCCATTCTTGGGATGCCAGGAACAATGGGAAAACAATGTAGTGTGGTGCAATGGTGCAGAATGAAGCTCCTTTTGGGAATTTTTTTTCTTGCCTTTTATTTCATTCTGTGAGTAGACACTTCCAGACTGAATTCCTGTGCTAGTGACTCTTCAGGTTTATAGTCTGAAGGGATTTACAACCAGTGAAGGTGTGTCTTGATGAAGACATCATTGACTCAGCTTTAACATGCAGTGGAGAATTAGGAGGAATTATTGACAGTGCCTCTGCGGGATTACATTCCAGATCCTGGTTTTACTGCTGCAACTTTTCTCTTTAGTCAGATTTTGCCTTGGAGGACTGCAGAGATCAACCAACCCTGTGCCCCACCTGGGCCTCTGCCACCAAGTGCTTTTTGAAACCTGGTGGGAGAAAAACTTAATTATTTCCATTATTTTGTTCAGAATAGGAGAAATCAAGATCAGATTGATCATCACCTTTCGGATGCCCTCTGTTGGAAAATGAGAGGGGGCTGGGATGAGAGACACAAGCTTGAGGCCGGGACTGGAATTCATAGGATTATTTGCATTCCCTATTTCTCTGCAAACCTCCTCAGGGATATTTTTTTCTTCTGTATATATTTAGATATATATTTATCCTTCCTATCTATTTTGACACCTATAGAGCACACTATGAACATGCACATTTGTGATTGTGCCATAAAAGAACGAAAAAATTAATGTTCTTGAGACCATTCTGGCAGAAAGACTTCTTGGCACCAACTACCTTGGAGCACCTTTGCTGCACTAAAACTGTGTAACATAGAATCCTAGAATTTAGGGGTTGGAATGGACACTACAGATCATCTAGTCCCAACCCCCTGCCATGGGCAAGGTCACCTCCCACTAGACCGGGTTGATAAGGTCTCATCCAACCTGGCTTTGAACACTGCCAGGGTTGGGGCATCCACTACTTCCTTGGGCAACCTGTGCCAGTGTCTCACCACCCTCATATGAAAAAACTTCTTCCGAATACCTAGCCTAAACTTCCCCTCCTTGAATTTGAATCCATTACCCCTTGTCCTATCACTGCAGTTCCTAACAAAGAGTCCCTCTCCAGCTCCCTTGTAGGCCCTTCAGATACTGACAGGGTACTATGAGGTCTCCATGCAACCTTCTCTTCTCCAGGCTGAACAGTCCCAACTTCCTCAGCCTGTGTTCAAAGGGGAGATGCTCCAGCCCTCTTATCAACTTTATGGTGTCCTCTGGAGTTGCTCCAACAGTTCCATGTCCTTTCTTACGTTGAGGACACCAGAACTGTGTGCAGTATTCCAGGGGGCGTCTCATGAGAGCAGAGTTGAGGGGGACAATCACCTCCCTTGACCTGCTGGACAACATACCTCTACCAAGGCAATGCTCCTGCAGCAGCTTGTGCTTTCCTCAGGATACTGACTGTTGGGATTAAATGGGAAGGAATAGAAATTTTGGAGCAGAAGGAATTACATAGGCTGTGTACAAACATCATAAACCTTGACTTGCCCCTGTTCATAACTACACCCAATCTCTGTTAAGTAAGAGAGAACTGTCCAGTTCATTTCAGTTCCGTTAGCATCTTCTGGTGAAATCAGCATTTGAGGCATCAAGAAGAGATCTGTTATCCCATCAGACATATTTTTGGCATGGTTTTTTTGCCCCAAGAAACAGATGGCAGATTTACTATTGAAATGGGAGATGTGATGATGGTTCAAGTGAAACCAACAGCATTGTGTTTCTTAATAGACACATTCTTCTTGAGACACCTCCCCTACCAAAAACACGTCCTGAGAGAGACATTTCCTGCAAGTTCCTTGCAGAAAATAGTTTAGCCACCAGATGTCTCTCCATGCTCCCCAGCAAACAAGGAAAATAAAACTGAATCCCAAAGTCATATGGAAAAATGCTTATTTATAGCTTTTAACTCTTGTCTCTATTAAACAAGAAGCTTGGAGTTGGTTTTCACCATCTCAAGAGATGCTCTGCTTCAGAACGGGATTTTGATGCATCTCCTTGGGTTGTGGAGACTGGAATAAATATTCTCTGGAGCTTCTTTAATCAAAAGGGTTTGTCTGCCCATGGCTATACATGAAAGGCTAGTGCTAAGAAGGTCACTTCGAAGGTCAGAAGAGCTTGATGGAAGAGATGATCTTTAATGAAGGGGTTTCAAAATGGAGAGTGTCTAAGATGGAGTGGAACAGTCAAAGAACATCCAACCATGAATTTAGAGCATGGATGACATGCCTACTGATGGTTCATTTCCAACCTCCACTATTTCACCAAACTGCTGATTCCCAAATTGCTAATATCCTTTGGATACCCAAGACTCAAACAATCTGAAGTCTGAAGCAACTTCTGCTGTTTATTTGTTTTGAGAATTTTATAGTTAGAGACCATTATGTCACTTTAGAGTATTGCAAACAAAAGGGGAAATTACACATTTCTGAGACTAAGAGATCATGGACCTGGAATAAATGAGGCTTCCTCTGTCTTCACAAATTGTGCCTGACTTCAGTTCCCAGTGGGATAGATCCTTTTATTCTGTTGGTTAGTAAGTCTACAGCAGGTTAGGAATGAAATGTCCCAAAGAATTTTCTCTCTTTTCCCATGGAACATCCACACTTTTCTTTAAAAACTGCAGCTGCTGAGTTTGCGGATCTTGTGGAGTTACAGCTCCTTAAGTTTACCCTTCAAAGTCACCCCCAGTTCGGATTTGCAACCAGCTCCTGGATCTGAGAGGAAGTCCTTCTTTAGGAAAAGTGAAAGACAACAGCTCTGATGACTTTGGATCTGAAAGAGGAGTCCACCCACCACTGCTGGAATACTCTGAAAGCCTCAGAGTTAAGGAAGGCTTAGCAATGTGAGTGCTAGGTCTGTACACCTTCAAGGCTGAATCTTCCCCTTGCAGACACAGAGTGGAAATCCAGCTGACTCAACTCAAACATTTTGTGCTTCTTCAGCAGCTGAGTGCTCAGGTTAAACCCATTAAGGACATATTGTTTCATGGTCTGGACAGACATAGAGGCCATTTTTTTGTCAAAACTGGAATTTACTTTGGTGTCTTCAGCTATAGGTTTCTTCCTACTAAGAAGTGGCCTTCACTCTTCAGGTCCTGTGGTTATCAAGACCTTTTCCTTCTTATGGAAAGCATTGTAGACTTTCCAGGGAGAACTATTTTTGGGCCAAGATCTGGCATAAAAATCTGAGTGATTCAAAGAAACTTTTGGTGTCAAAATTTAATTAACGCCTACAAAATACTTTTGAAATAATGCCCATTTTCTTTACTGTTTAATTCCTTTTTTTGGTTACTTTTTCTAGGTTCTACCTCACAATTGAGATTCCTCCAAGTTTGAGGTAAGGCTTGCAATTCTGGGAGGGTTTCATCAACCCTAATTTACACCTCTAAAAGTTAGATGCCCAGGTCCAAGTTAGTCAGCCCAGGCTTGCTTTGTGGTCAAGGGTGAGCATAATCACCCCCAGGGGGAGATTCATCTCTTAAAACAGACACCCAAGGTTGGTCATGCAAATGACTTGCTGGACATGTCCTGCTCTCTCTCAGCTCTAAAGATTTGTCAGACTTTAATTTTCTTCAAGTTAGGTGAAATGACCACTGTCTTCATTTTCTTAGTCAGACTGAGAGAATAAATAACCTTTTTCTGAAAGTCCTCTCTGAAATGAAGAAAGTATATTAGTCTCTCCCAAGCTGGTTTCATGGACATTTACGCATTTGAATATCTGATCAGCTGGGCTGGATCTAACAGCAGGTTTTGTTGGCCCTATCTCCTGTCTCTGACAGAGGCCAAGAGTAGGTGCTTGGGGAAGAGCAGAAGAACAGGACAAGCACAGGGTGATATTTCCACTGGCATATTCCCAACTCCCAGCAACCCCCAGCTGGGATTTCTGATGGAGGACTTGTATCTTTCAGTGTAAAAACTCCTAATGTGTGTTCCTTCAGTAACTTTGTTCTGGTTGCCTTTTAAATTCAGGTAAATTTAAGTAGCCACAGCTCCCTGTGATTTCTACTGTCAAACTATGTCCCATGAAATGAAATCCCCTTTTTTTTCTTGTTGTTTTCACCCTGCTAATTATGGTGGATGTCTCCTCGGTGTAATATAATGAGAAATGGTAGATATTTGTTCTATATTCACCTCTCAGCCCTATTGCCTCCAAAATCCTGGCTGCCCCAAGGATTTATTTGGCAGATTGTGCCATCTTGCACCATATAGCATGTGCTTACAGAGCAGTTCCCACCTTCTTCATGCCAGCAAAGTCTAACCACATGCCTGATGAGCTAGCAGAACGTTAAGCTTTTTATTGGCTTGTACTAATTGCAAGCCACAAGTGAAAAAGTAATTTCCTTGACATTACATGTTTGATAAATGATGCTAGAAGGTGGACCTCAATTTTGTCTAGTTAAACCAGCTATTAGACCACTAATAATGTGATGTTTTTCTGTATTTAGGTGACTTGCAAGACATCTGCTTGACATGGACATCTGTGTGGCCTCCTGGGGTGTGGTTGTGTCTACAGGCAAACTGGCTCAGGCAGCGTACAGCCATGGTTAGGAGCTGGTTTTATTTATCAGGATCACTGTAGATATAAACATGGCTAGCTAAAAACAGATCACTTGGATTGGAAGTTCTTTAGGACATGATCCATCACCTTGTTCTGTATTTGTGCATCACCTAGCATGATGGATGGTCTCCAGCCACGATGAGCCCAGAGACACTGTCCCAAGACAAGGAGTATAGTGATTGGAACTATCAAGTAACAGCGACACCTGGAGCTCATTGTGTCCCCAGATATAAAAACATCCTAATTAAAGGAGATGAAAAGTAATTAATCCAATTTTTACAGCCAATCTTTTGGTCACATTTTATTTTATATGAATTTGGAGTATCTGCTGCCTTTTAATGTGTAACCTACCTCTCCCTGGCAGGAACAACATCTGCTGCTAAGGTGAGGTGTGTCAAGCAGTCCCTGACAGCCTGTAACAGAAGCTGGGCAGTCAGGGAACTTACTCAGAGCTCTTGAGGACCACTCAATTATCATTCATTAACAAGCCTAAAGGTTAGCTCCTTGCCAGCCCTCTGCGGGCCAAACTCCTTCTGGGTGACTGTGGTGCTTGAGGGGTGGTGTTCCCACTCCATGGTTGAACCAGTAACAAGTTTCCTTATTGATTTAACTGTTCATGTCAGCCAAAGTCCTTCCCTTACCCACTTCAGGACTATTTACTTGTCCTGCCCTCTCCACTTCACTGAGACACCGTATTGTCCCAGCTGACACTGTGGAAAGCATGCTGGAGAGAAATCCCTTGCGAAGTCCTGCCTACTCTTCTGGCCTGGGATAGCAATGTGGAAGATAACACCATTTTTAGGTGTTGGAAGGGGCTGTGTCTCATTATATTCTATGTGCAAAGAGGTAAGTCTTTGTCAGAAAACTCCACCGTCTTCATCCATATTGGACATTCCTCCACACTGGACATTCATCCACAGGAGCTGAAGGCTCCTCTGTGGTCTCTACTGTGAACTTGGGTCTAAAGAGTGAGTAGGACCCAAGTTACTTTATTTTGGAGAGCACCTGGAATTCAGGTGTCTTGGTTGTGAGGGAGCAGTATGAAGAACAGAAATTTCAGAGGAAGTGTTTCTCCTCTGGAAAGCAGCAGTTTGTTGAAATCAGAATTCCAGCGTGGTTGCTCAAGACTAGGCTGGAGCTATCAGTCACTCAGAGACAGCTGGTGACTCAGACAGGATATTGGCTGTAGGCTCAAGTCTCTGATAGGGAGGGGAGGCTTGCACTTGGATTTCCATATGCTGCCATAAAGACCTTGACATTCCCAAGATGAAAGAAACTTCCTGCATAAACCAACCGCATTGATTAGGACAGAACAAACAGGTTCAAGTGTCTCCTTGGATGCCTGCATGAAAGGAATTCTCACTGCAGCAAGTTGGCACCTCATCACTATCACCACTGTTTCACACACACCCCAGTGCTGCAGAATTGAGAATGGTCTCACATATTCCATGAGAAAAATATTATAGGACCAATTTATTTCTGGGAGCTCAGGTTCTTGGGAAGACCTGTTCAACACAGACTTGCTGTACTTCCTCTCTGACCAAAGAGTAGATGAAATTTAGGATGTTGGGATGCACATGAACCAGGGAGAATGGAAAAAGGTTTCAAAGGTTCAGGTCCAGAGCACAGATCTATTTTAGATCACTGTTAAAATCCATTTAAGCTTTCTGTCCTTGCACAAAACCAACTTGGAGAGAAACTGAGCTGACCTCACCTTAACACTACCACCAAGTTCATTAGTTAACACTTCACCTGTTGACACTCGCAGGCAAATCCCAGACCGGATTGTAGCCCGGTGGAATGCAAATCTGGCTATGTGCCTCCAAATGACTGTATGACGGGGGGGAAAAAAACCTCTCCACACCTGCAAATAAAAGAGATCAGTAAGCAAATTCCAAAGCCAGGCTGGGTAGCAATGAGATGGCAGAGCTTTCAGATTTGATTGGGTCACAGCCTATTTCTTTATGGCCTGGTTAGCTGTCGGTCAGGAGTTGCTTTCAGCTGGATTTCGCAGCTTCAAAGGATGTTGTATTGGACTGATTGCTCAAGATTGCACATTAAGACATCTTAATTTGGGTGGCAGTATGTAATGTGCTGCCTACATGCGCTCGAAGGCTCTAAGCTCCTGTTACAGTCAGTGGAGATTGAATTTTCAATGTGCTTGACTAAACACAGGTGTTCTGTACCACCTATGGTACCTTAGTGCAATTCCTTTGGTTATCCCTCTGCCAATCCAGAAGGACATGGACCTCCTAAAGGGTCTGTATGTGCCAAGTCCATATGATATTGCAGATGCCCAAAGAGATACAAGGCAGCACTCAGCCCTTAAGGTGCAATAAATCTCTTGTTTTATTGCTATCAATGGGAACCTGAAAGTCAGACCTCAAATTCAGGCAAACTAGGCTCAAGTCACTGGTCTAAAGTTTCTAGTGTCTGCTAACATACCTTGTGCTATCTGAGACATCTTTTGGGAGCTGCCAGACATGACAGAGACCTGCAGGAGATCTGTGGTGCTTCTGGAACAGCACCTGGAGGACAGGCAGAATACTCCAGATGGAAATGCCTAAAGGGTTTCCATATGCCTCTTTGTGGTTCTGTGGGCATCTACATTGGTGTGTGTGAATCCCTGAGTTGAATCCTACTCCTTGTAATCAGTGAAGCCTGTGTGGCAAGTCTGGGAGTCTGTGGAGGCTTTGAGTGCCTTGTTCACATGCAGATTTATCTGGTTGTAGGTGGTTTGATTCCATCAGACTGGTACACAAGGACCTGAGGGACTCTCAGAACCCTTGGATTCACTCTATATTTGCATGTGTCCTATTGATCTGGCACATCCCAGACTGGTTTGGGTTACTGTTTATATATGACTGGGAAGCCTCTGCCTGGAAAGCAGTTAGGAGAGGAGATGAAGTATTACCAGCAATGTGGCATGTGAACTTAGCTGTGGCTTGCTTAGGAGCAAGATAGTTAGTGCTGATTTGGCAGGCTGAGGAAGTTGGGCCTGTTCATCCTGGAGAAAAGAAGGTTGTGTGGAGCCCTCATAGAGCCTTTCAGTGTTGGAAGGGGCAAAAGGGAAGCAGACACCCTGGAACAGAAGCAGTTATTTCACACCAGTCAGTTATTGCATAGTTACATCTGAAGACATGTTGTTTTTCTGCCAAATTAATACTGTTTAACATCAGTTTTACTCAGAGACACATCTTCTCTGTTGTCCAGAGAGGTTGTGGTTGCTCCATCTCTGGAAGTGTTTCAAGGCCAGTTTGGATGGGGCTTGGAGCAACCTGGTCTAGTGGAAGGTGTCTCTGCCCATGGCAGAGGGTTGGAATGAGATGAACTTCAAGGTCCCTTCCAACCCATTCTATGATTCTATGACTTTTTGCTGGGAACCAAACCTTTGGCCAAGTTCAGTGCATAGTTTCTCAAAAATACATAGACCTCTCAACTCTTCTGATTACAAAGAGGTTAGGTGTGTTAATTACCTCTCTGCATCAAGACCTGTGTGCGCATCAGTCCTTAAATTATGCTTGGGAATGAGGTTAGACTCTTGGCTGTGCGTATCAAATAGCTGCCCCGTGGTAGTGGAACGGTTTTAGGTGACTTCTATGACCTTGGTTGTCATGAACCAAGGCCATTGCCATGGCTAAATGTGACCATATTTTGTGCTGCCTTCCCAGGGAGGGGGAAAGGACTATTCTGCCAAAAAAAAAAAAAAAAAGGGGACTCCTACAATTTCACTAATGATTAAAAGTCCTGGTCATGGGGAAGCAATAAGTAATCAGCACCATATTTTATTTCATTCATAAAAGGGCCTGTAGGGGTTAAAAGCATGTGTAAGGTGAGAGCAACTGAGATGTCTACTAATATCTTAGTTTTCCATATTTAAGCCAATAAAAGGCTCTTGCTCAAATCTGGTGAAGAAGGCAACACAGCTTAACAAATAAGCTTATCTCAAGTGCTCTTTAATAAGAATGTTTATCATTTATTTCTGGAAAATATGCTGAGTCTGGTATGCTGAAAGCTCTCTGTGGTGTTTGACCTGTGTCATTCAAATCCAGGCATGGGTGTGTGTTTGTGGGGGGGATATTTTGTCTGAGGCATCACCTCCCTTCCCAGAGGAAAGGTGCTTTTTTTCTTTAAAGGTGTGTTCATTTAGCCTGTAGAAAAAACAACTGTCTCTGGAAGATGATTTATACCAAGGTCTATGTTTTAAATAAGTGGGATAAATGCTCAAATCCCTCCATTGGCTATAAAGAAGTCATCAAAGCTGAGCTTCGAGGCAATACTTGGTCTGTGAGGGATAAAGTTGGATGGATTGAATGTCTCCTAAGTGAAATCCACAAGAAGACCTGTGGGATCTGATCTGTTTCTGTTTAAGTGGGGTGGGAGGTGAACAGGCCAGAGCTCCTGGAAATGCTGTTCTGTCTGCCTATAGTTCTCTTCTCTACAGCCAAGCCATCACCTCTGTAACAAATCCATCATCACCTCTGCAACCAACCCACCACCTCTGCAGCCAATCCAGTCAAACTGAAAGTTCCAAAGAGAAGCTGTGCTGCTTTCTGAATCACTGAACCCATTGCACGAGGATGCCTTTCTTCACTATGGACAGAGGAATGGGAAAGGCTGTTACAGGGTTTCTTTTGGGAGCAGATATCCCTGTACACAGCCATGGTAGGCGCAAAGGAAGGCCAACTATGGTAGATTCCAATGAAAGGAACAATATGGGTTCCCCCATCTTTCCTGTCAGCAGTGTCTCCCCTAGTGCATCCTGATCCTTGGTCTCTGCAAACTATTCAATTTCCAGCATGATTACAGCCTTGGTGGTTGCATGACTGTCCAACAGACTCCCAACCTAATGTACTAACTGAGGAAGAAAATGACAGAAAATGGCAAAATCAACATAAAATTTCTTACAGCTTTCCAGGGACATTGTACAAAGGGATATCTTGCCCATGTTGGGCTTTTCTTGCTCCAGAGAAAGAATGTTTATAGGACTCATGGGCCGAGGTGGTGGTGGCTCACCACGTCCCAGCTCTCAGCCATGAGCAGTGTGGTTGGTCTTTGTCCTCCCCGTGTTTGAAGTTCGTCACCTTCACATAGCAGCTGGACTCCTGGATCCCTGTCCTAGTGCTTGTGGCAGTTAAGTGTACAGGTTTTACTCATAATTATGTTGTCACCTACCACAACAACTGCACATGGATTGAATGGTGACAACACAGGTGACAGCTCTTCTTTCAAAGCACTCCTGGCTGACAAGACGAAGAGATTTCTTCCCTGCTTCTCTCCTGCTGTATTTCAGACCATGATATGAACTACCATCCCATCAAAATTGTGGACCAGTGGGAAAAATACTCCGACACAGTTTCAAATTAATAAGTTTTTTTATTTTTTTTAATTTTCATTATAAAGTTAACACATCTATCGAACTTAACTGGTAACAAAAAACAGTTACAAGACATTGCTAGTGTGCTGTCAGTAGAAAATAGGGTAAAAGCCAATGAGGTCACAAGCACAACAGCAGAGCAACAACACTGTCCCGATGAGTTATTTCCGCAAATATATACTCTTACTAATATATACATTTATTCATAAAATAAATAATCATAAAAAAATCATCAGACTTAACAAAATACTGAAGGAGGGGGGGAAAGGTGACAATTCTACTTTGTACAATAGCTTTGGAATTTCAGGTTGTATCGTACATGCAATCTGTACAAGGGGTGCTCAGGTGGGGTGAGGGCAGGGGCAGGCTGGGGAAGGGTTACAGACAGTGATGTAGCTTTGAAGAAGGAGATGTAATCAGGCAGACAGTCTGTGGGAAGGGAAAGCAATAGTGAAAAAAACCCACTCACAAGAAGATACTTGTCCTTGACTGCCGGACAAGCATGTTTTGTACCGTGGGGGAATCCCCTGGGGTGCTACAGGTTTGTGTTTTATGTCTTCCCCGCTGCTGGTGGGCTTGTCAGATAGTCCAAAGCTATGACAGGTCTTGTTCAGGCAGGTTTCATCCTGGGAGTGACAGAAAGTGATGCCATAAGAGATGGATTGAGTGGGCCTTCACCAAGATTAAGAGGTGTAAGGCTGAGCTGCAGCCAGCTGGGGACAGGCAGGCAGTGGGGCAACCAGGCCTGGGAGGAACACACACCAGTGCGAATCAAGGTGTCAGTGAGAAGGATTTTATCATGCACAGGAGGATTTTGGAAGTTTTGGGACCCTGCCTTGAAAAGATTCATACCCCTTGTGCTTTGAAAATGGTAGCAGCGGGTGGCAAGTGCATGTTGGGAAGGAGATCTGACATGATGGTGCTGTTCCTCAAGAACATGAAAGGTATTCAACTGCTTGATATTATGTCTGCAGCAGACATGCCTTCAGGATTTTTGGTGGAGTGGAATGAATGGTGAGAAATAAATAAATACTAATAAATAAGAAGAAGAAACTTGGAAAAGAAAGGAAAATGTGGAAAGCATCTCATCATACTTTCCTCACTCTCCACTTGCATGCAGGGCTGTCCAAGACCTCCCTTGGTCCACAGAACATGTGTAAGAAAAGGTCTGCAGAGACAGAGAAGGAGACCAAGCCATGTGGAAAAGACCCTTGTGGCTGCTGTGCTTCAGGAGCTTTCTCTGCCTCGATGGTGTTCACCTAACAGCAGGATTTTGCCTGTAAATGACTTGGTTGGACCTATCCATTTTCAGGAAGAGCAAAGAAGCTCCCTGGTATGTCAAACCCATGCCGTACCAGGCAGTAAAGTGGGTTCAAATAATTATTCTTTCACAATAGATCCACTCTGCTCCTGATTTGTACCTGATTTACATCAGTTTAAATGAGAGGAGAATTGAGCCCATACACAATTTTCCATCTTAAATTCTCTAAAGACATGAGAGTTAGGAATCTGGCGTGGGATCCAGCTCACAGATTAAGACATACACTTGCAGATGTCCACAAGCATGTGTCTCCATGTGAGTTAGACATCTAGACACCCATATCTGATGGAGAAACATCTGTATGGATCTGTCAGATATGCCATGAGAATTAAGGGAAGCTCACACTCCTAGAAACTTCTAGGAGTCAGTGGGGTACCCTGGAGCATCCCAAATGGCTCTAGACACCTATTTCAATAAGTTAGTTCAACCCTAGATCCTAGGTCTAGGCAAATAGAGCCCATAATTTGTCTTGTATGGGAGTTTAAACACCTAGATCACATACCTTTAAGAATCCCACTCTAGGTACCACTGCCTAGGAATTAACTTTTAGCCTCCCACTTCTGCTTGAAGATGCACCTTCAGAAGGTTCAACAAAGTGGGAGCAGAATGAATTGCCCAAGTCCACAAAGACAGTGGAAGTGTCAGGAAAGAGGCCGAAATACTCTTTTCTCAAAATGAGGGCCAGAGGAGCCTCCATTTCCCATCAAACCGAGGAATCTGCACCCCACAGTAATTAATGGAGGCCTGAGTCAGGGAGGTGACGAACTGCAGATCAGTAACTTCTGTTGGAGCACACAAGAAAGGGCAAGAAACATGAGCATGGAAGGGTTAAGCCATGAATAAAACAATTCAGCAAAAGACAAGCCAGATCCCACTGCTGCTGACCAGTGACAGAGGGGAAATCTAGAAAAGGATGCTAAGAAATCCCTAATAAAACAGCAAAGATTTAGTTTGGAGGGAGGTAGAAACTAGGAGACATCTTGTCCTGCCCAAACCCATCATCTAATGCTTTTTCTACAGCTTCTCATCCAAGCAGTTGCTTGTGCACAGGACTGAGCGACTAGACCAAACATCCCATTCCCTCCCTACACCACTGACAGCAGAGTCTTGACTTTTTGGCAGCCTCAGCTCTGGAGCAGTTCTCTGGAAGAGCCAGGAGTTGTTTTCCTCTGGGCAGCCTATTCAACCAGGTGCAATGGCTGATATCTGCAGGGCAGTTTGATTTGGTGCCTTTTCATGGCTCTGTTTTATCTTCCCAAAGCAATTTCATTAAAGCATCAAGGGAAGCCTGGACTAATTTCCATAGTGCAGATCCTAGGACTGGATTCACAACTCCTAGCTCCTGCAGAGTATTCATGCTGCAACCCTGAATACCTCGAGAACATCAAACACCAGATTTTCAGCACTGAAACCAATCTTTGAAGCTAAAAAAAAGTAACCCAAAGCTCAGTGTTTCTCCTGTATATGAGGATAAGGTGGGTACATGACAAGCATACGAACACACATGACAAGTGTATTATAATACATGGACATCTCCGTGGCAGTACACCCAAATGCACTGAAAACACCAAAAATATTTCAGATTGAGAGGCAGAAGAAATTTTTTTCTGAGGCTTGCTAATACAGAAATCCTGTGATGCTCAGCTAAGACGTCACTTCTGTCTGCAGGGCTGATGTGGTCGGTGCTGACTCAGGGATTTCTGTGCCATATTGCATTTGGTGGTGTGGTTGTCTCTGCAATCCCCTCCCAAGATTAAATCCTGACTGCTTTAGCTTTACAATACTTCCCTCAGAAGGAGTGGAAAAAACTCTGGAGACTTCAAAATGCTTTGGAGAAGGCTGTCAGTGCTGGGCATGACTCAGCCAAAAAAGATACATCAGGGGTCAAGTAATAGAAAATGTCATGCATTTCCCTCCCCATATTTTAATTTTCTCTGAGAAAGAGAAGCCCCCAAATTCTAAAACTAAACCAAACCAAGAAAAATAAAACAACAAACAAAACCTCCTAAACTTTCCATTTCTTTCATAGAAAGAAAAGAGATGAGGCCAAATTCACCCCTCACAGGTAACTCCACTGTCTTTAATGAGGTTGGATGTGGAACTGATGGGGCCTGTCCAACCCATCTGTTCAGCTAAAGGAAAGGTTGGATAGCAGCATGTAAGAGGATGGAATTATGTTCCTTTTTTGAGTTTACTTTTTATATCTGTGTTACTTGGTTGGATGATATCTTCTCCATTTTCCCTGGTACTGCCAGACACACACCTGATACAAAACATCTGCCTGAGGACAAACCTCATCAGATATGGTGACTGAGGGAAGAACACCCTGGATCATGGAGGTTGAGTTGGCCAGCTCCCATTTGTGGGAAATGAATGGTCTTTTCCTTTTGACTGTAGACTGGAGCATTACTCAGCTCAAATGAGGTGGGGGGAAGGTTTTGACAGAAAACCATTTCCAGACAAGTGCATTATTCAACTGTCTACACATAGACATCTTGTGTCATTTTGGAAATCCAACAGTGTCTGACTGCCCAGATTTAAGAGTTGTGGAAGTCCTATGCCATTGAAGCAACAGCTGAATCCCAGTAGGTTATTGCAGGATACCTAAAATATCACCAGATACTTGCTTATACCATTGAGTGAAACACTAAGTCCCCTCTGTAAGGAAGGCCCTACAGTTTGCACAGAAGGGGAGAACCTGAGGCAGAAGGTGTCTCTGGGTTGTATTTAGACCATCCCCTAAATAACCCTCAGTAGGGGCATGATGATGTGTATGGAGGGATAATGCCTCACTCATCATTAACTCAATCTTTCATACCAGTAGAGTGGAAATCCTGACTCAAGACATCTAGTGTAGACAGTGGAATGGGATCTTAGTTTTCCAAAGACAATTCCCGAATTCATGTGTATTAGGGAGTGATGACCCAAGTTCCTTCTCCAAAGCCATGGGGTCAGACACAGACCTGGAATGTACACTCAACATGCTCCCAGGTCCCTCTCAGGCTCTCTTCCCCCATCATAGGGTGGGCAGAGCCAGATGCAGGACTAGGCCCCTCAGTTGCACTTGGGGTGATTAACAGAATTCACACAGATATTTTTCATTGACTTTAGTAGCAGCTGCTCAATCCCTTACATTATACCATCATAGTGGATGATTAATTACATAATAAAACCAAACAAGTATGCATAGGCTTCATTAAAAATCCCTTGAATGGGCTGGAAGTCCCCAACCACTGAGCTGCTTCAAGCCTGACCCCAGCTTTGAATGAAGTAGTACAACTTCCAGCCCATCTCAGCTGATGATCAGATTGTAGCTTCACCTCCTTGAGTCACGGTGGACTTCACATCATCAGTCTGTACCCATTGAAGAGCTCATCTTTGTATGAACTCACTGGCTAAAGTCAGAGGAAATACAGAGGTACACCCAGAGGGCAATTTACCAATGATAGCTTAGGTACCATCCTAGGTATAATGAATCACCTTCTGGACTTGTTTGTTTCTTGCCATTGATCCTAGCAGAAAGCTAGATAAATAGCTTAGACCAGATGACATGATCAGATGAAATAAATCCCACTGTTGCAGTTAAAATCTGTTCACCTTAAGAGGCAATTGCTCAGCAAATGCCAAGTTACAATTTTTTTCTCTCCGTGACAAAGGTGAAGCTTCCAAAAGAGCTTCACCTGCTAGTGATGCTTTTTTTTTGCAGGAATGGTGGATGTGAGCCTGCTGTGGATGGGCTGGGGTCAGAGTCCAGCTCCCATGCACAGAAGCCAAATCCTTCAACCCATTTCTTCACTGATATAGTACAAAAGAAGGAGTTCGAAACCATTTTGCTTAAAAATCTTAGGGTAAAGTAAGTCGTGGGTGTGAGCCCACTGAAATCAATGGATTGAAGGGACCTTGACCCACAATGATTTGCATCTTCACTGTCAAGGCACTATTCACCGATAGAGTACCTGGTAGGACATGTCTAACATCTCTCGCTGTAGCTGCTTGCACTGCATCACATTAAGTAAATCAGATGTATCTTCCCTTATCCCATCTTCTCCAATTCATCAATGTCTTCCACCCTATATGTGGTTTTCTTCAGAGTTTGCTTTCTTGACAGCTTGTGTTTGAATGTCGGTTATTGTGGCAATTTCCCCTGCAGTGGCTTCCTTCTCTATTTGCCATAATGATTAGGTTTTCCTTTTCTCCAAAACTGCATTACAAAAATCAGTCATGTGTCCATTAATTGGTCTTGATCTCATTATTTAGAGATTTATTACTTTCTACCAGTTGGTGTGTGGCCATCTATTGGGTGCAATGTTCACATGTACAGATAGCATAGATTTGCTTTCTCCCCGTATTTTCGTTGCCTCTCTTGATCTCCTCCTCTCTCCTCTCCCTTCCGTATCTCTGTTCTCATTTCATTGCAGCTTTGTTTTTTTTTATTTATTTTATTTTATTTTTTTGCAGAGCACTGATAGAAGTGACTCCATCAATAAGCAAATCTTGCTCATGCCCTCGGGCACAGCCCTGAGACAAATGGGTGATGCATAAACTGCACCAGCCTAGGAATAGTCCCAGGAGACCACATGACTCAGAGTCAGTCCTTGGAGGCATCATTTCCTCCTGTTTCCTCCCTGATGGGATTAAGCTGTTTGTACCCTTCTTCTGCATACTCTCTCCTTTGGTTCCTGGGAATAAGCTGACATGCAGGGAGAGAAGGGCACTCTGATTTCTCTTCATAGACATCTAGGTGTGAACCAGCTAACAGCCATGATTACATTGCCATGGAAAGACTCATGTCTCATTGGGAGTTAGATCATGCCATGTTTCCTTTCCCGTACTGAAGAGAGAGAATAAACACCAATTCATTGCCCTTTTCCAGGATAGGGACCCAAAAGTATGGATAAGGAAAAGAGGACATGGTACAAGTGCATCTGAGGCTAAACAGGCTGCAACTCCATGCTTGATTCACCACTCATTTATGCCAGTATTGACAAGGAATAACTTAAGCAGGATTAGAGTGATGCAAATACCAAGGAGATGGGCTGAGTTCATGCCTGATACCCATGTGGTTGAAGGAAGTCCTGATGGCCACAGAGGAGGTGAGACCTGTTTCTGTAAACTCATGATCCTGATCTGGAATCAGAAGTAGAGTAGCATGCAAAGACAGGGAGTCAGAGGTGAGCAGCAGAGATGGGCCAGCACTGCAAAGTTGGGATTTGGCTCTGTGCCCAAGCTTGTCCAAATGCTGGGCTGGTTCAGAGTCTGTGCATTTTAATTTGTGCCGCTTTTATATGTGGGAATGGCTGTAGAAATTAGGGGTGGAGCAAAATTTGGCTTGAGTCTGAGGCTGTTCCAGCTTGTGGGGCATGGTGGTGATGGTGTGTTGGTTCACCATCATGTAAATTAATGGGTGACAAGGAGTCCTTCAGAACCATGTTCCCAGCAGACTTGTGGTCTAAAGCCTTTGGTAAGTGCCAGGGGGAAGCCTGCATGAGGTGCAGAAAGCAGATGGACTAAGTGCACTTTCCACTGTTGGTGATGGAATTCTCTACTGAGGTGGGAAAGGTAAACACTTTCCCTTTCCTACTCTACAGGAACAAGCTGGGATGCTGAGGGGATGGATGTCCTTTGCCCAGCAGCAAGTGTCCAGCCCAAGGAGACTCACTCTGCACTGCATGTTTCCAAAGAAGATTTGTTGGCTGAGCCACATCCCAGGAGACAGCTAGAGCAACATCCCCATTTGTAGGACTGTCTCCTTCTCAATGCACACACTGAGTCCTCTTCACTTCACATATCAGGCACTGAACTTTTCCATACTGTGCACATCACCTGTGTGTCAACAGGGCATTGGCAGGAAGCCATCAGCAGTTTTCTCTCCTTCTCTCCCTCTTCTCCCTCCTTCCTTTTCTACAGGTGCCACTGAATCCTATGTCAAATCTGGCAGAAGCTACTATGCTAAGAAGTTTACACGAAGAGCCTGCCCACTCTACAGCTCTATTGTATATTTGTAGACTTCTCTGGTTCTTGGACAAAACCAAAGAATTAGTCATTTCCTTTTTAGAAAAAAAAAAAATAATTCATCTGCTTTTATTTCTTTTGCTGCTGTTGTTGTTGCTCAGATTACACACAGAGTCTGACCATTTGGGTATGTAAATATACCTCTTGGAAAGCTGCTGTCCAACACAGCCTCTGCCTGGCTGAGGGAAAAGGAGATAGTTAGGAAGATGTAAGTCTTTCAAAGGACACAATCACACAAGTCACTTCAGGTGAGTGAGAGCAGAGCAAATCCATGCTTTTGCTAATGCTCTTCTTTCCAGCTCTTAGTTGGCTGGTTGAAAAGCTGCTCTTCTGTTGGAGGCATCATTGTTGGGGCGTAACTTGTGTGACTGCCAGATGTACCTCGGGATAGCCCAGAAGTCATTAGACCTATTCTATCCAACCAGTTTTAGCCTTTTTTATTGTTTCCAGTTTTTATTCTTTTAATATCAAAAAAGTAGACTTCTCTCATATCTGCAACCTCAGAGGAAGTAGGCTCAAATCCATTTCTCCACTTGGAGCCCAGCAAAGGGTTTTGCCTGCTTTATTTGCACGTGTGGACATCATAGACTCGTATGCACTCCTGGCAGCGAACGTAGCAGCACCAGTGGAAGATACAGTGACATTTCTCTTTCCGTTTCTCAGTCCTTGTGTTGTGCCCACGGCCGCAGCACAAAAGGTCACAACCATCAATCCCGTGGGAAGTGACATTACAGATCCTGTCACGGGTCCCAAAGGAACCTGTCTCAGGGTTGGGCTCACAAAAGTTTGGTGAGTTCTCATAGTAAACCAGGTCCTTCTCAGTTGGAGCCTTGAAGAAGTTGTATTTGGGCCTGAGGGTCTCGACCCAGCCACGGGATTCTCGGTGCTTTTCCACCACCATTTCTGAAGCGCTGTCATACTTGTCCTTGAGGTAGTCACCGATGACCCTGAAGTCTGGCTGAGACCACCAGCAGGTCTTCACTTCACAGCTGCCTGAGAGGCCATGACATTTGCACTTGAGATGCATGAGTTCAATAATAGACTGAAAAAGAGAAGAAAGGCAAAGAAGAAGGTAAATGTTAACCTGTAATCACAACAATTACAGCATCCTGATATTTACCCAGGATTTCCTAAAGAATTGTGGTGTTTTCACAGATATATTTACACACTTGTAAACAAAAATCACCTCATTCTCCACTCACAGAATTACAGAATCATAGAATCATGAAGGTTGGAAAAGACCTTTAAGATCATCAAGTCCAACCGTTAACCTGTCACTCCACTGTAACCCCTAAACCATATCTTCCAGAACCAGTTCCCTACTTTATTCAGTCAATTCCCTGCCCAGATTCTTGGTCTAAAGCAGATAAAACTTATGCAACTGTATTGTTTTCAGTGACTAGCTCTGATTCCCACCCTAAATTTAAGCATCTATCAAGAGCTTTGACCAAGGGATAAAGATATTTCTGAGCATATTAACTTCTGTCTTAACGACGTCTGTGTGGGAACATTGCAGTGCTGTCACCCAAGAACACAATTCAGACACATCTGGGCAGATAAGTGAAGAACACAAAAATGTACTCAAACAATGTCTTTGTAAATGAAATATTCCAATTCATGTAATCATCATAGAATCATAGAATTTTAGGGGTTGGAATGGAATTTATAGATCATCTGGTGCCAACTCCATGCTATGGGCAGGGACACCTCCCCACTAGACCAGGTTGCTTCAAGGCCTCATCCAGCCTGGAGTTGAACACTGCCAGGGTTGGGGCAGCCACTGCTTCTCTAGGCAACCTGTGCCAGTGTCTCACCACCCCCAGAGGAAAAAACTTTTTCCTAATATCTAGTCTAAATTTCCCCTCCTTCAATTTGAACCCATTACCTCATGCCTTATCACTGCAGTTCCTAATAAATAGTCCCTTGTAGGCCCTTCAGATACTGATAGGCTACTCTTTCATTGGAAATTAAAGAAATATGATATGTCCTAACTATCTAGAACAGAATTCCCTCTTTTACTTAGAACAGAATTCCGTAATCTACATATGTTTCATGTTTACTTAAGCACACAAGGCTCAAGCCTTGCTGTGGCTACATTCAGAAACCAAGAAGTAATTGATTTTTCTTTTGAAGCCAAGGTTATGGTTTTTCTAAAAACATTTCATAGGGATAAAAAAAAACCCCAGGAACCCAACTTTTGATTTTGAAAGGCTCAAACTTCAACAGAAAACACTGTCCTGGAATAAATGCAAAGGTGATTATTGATCCCAGAAGTTTGCTATTTGCTTTGACTTCTTCTAAAATGAGCTTAAACCTTTCTAGAGGTGTTGCCCTTCAGTATTCTGAGGTGGGAGACAGCCTTATGCAACCAACTTGATAGTCTGCATTTTCAGACTGATCAGCAAATTTCTGGGTACGTGAACAGACTAGTGCCAACCTGAGTCCAAAAGATTTGCCATGAATCAGCACCCTGGCGTTCACCAGGTGCTTTCCTGTGTTATTTACGGAGTATCACCCGCCGCAGAAGAGGTTGTAATTAGCGCTGAGAGAGAACCACAAAATCTTTGGTTTGTATAATCACCCTGAACTTAATCAAAACTTCTGGCGGAAAGGTAGGGTTGGAGTTCAGATGGGAACTAATACGAAACATTGCCTATGGCTCAGGTTTAGCTGGAAACACTTGAGGATGGAGGCCTGGAAGAGCTATCCTGTGAGTGCTGGCATGGATGGAAAACACTAGCGCTTTCAAAAACAGTGGATTTCAAATAATGGTGTGACATTTGCTCCCTAATCTTTGATACCTGTAAAATGTCCAAAGTAACTGAGTGTCAAGAACAAGACTTGGGAGTAAAAAGACCTCTGCAAGCCCATGATCACAGGGATGTTAGTTCAAAGCTCATTTTTGCCAAGGATTTTCATTTTAAGGTAAATCCCTTCTTTCCATTCTACCCAGCTTCTCCACAATCCTCTTTGTCCCATTATCTATCCCAGCAACTGTCACCAGCAATGCACAATACCTGGGGATACTTGGGATAATTTGGGCCAGAGCTGGAGGAAGCCACATTATTGCTTGTGGTTGTCTACACTGCAGACAATTTTGGTTACTGGTGGTATTTCCTTTTCCATGGATGTTGCTGTGGTGTGAGGTGGGATAACTTCACTGGGGTTTGATGGCATCCACCTGAGGAGCTCACACTGAACTCTTAGTCTGCCTGAGGACAGCACAACTGTGGTGGTTTTGCTATAGCTCACTGCACAGTCAAATGTCCTCCTAGACAGGTATAAGACCTTCTGCTGAGGGAACAAGCCATATTAGTCTGTTCTCTGTTATCTCAGAGAAGCTGCAGCATGGTCTCCATTATCAAGAGCTTGGTGGTTCAGCTTTACAAATTGTTTCCCACAGATTAAATTCTTTTGGCATTTTTGGCTATTCTTGAGGTGACAAAAAGAATATCCTCTTACTGGGATTATTCCACCTAGGGAAAAGATTCACTTTGTATGAGGCAGACAGTGTGACGAGGGCAAGATTTTGTGCTTTCTGTTCTCTTAGACATTTTTCTCCATGACTATTTGAAATGAAATCAGATTAGCTGCTTTTGGGCTGTAGTCCAAGTTTAATCAGTAGGTATCAGAATCATATTGCCTCTTATTTTCTTTAAATATTCCCTGGGAAATAGAACAGTGTTGACTAGAGGGATGGTGGGAATTGCTCTCCTGCTCTCCTCCCTCAAGCCTACAGACCAGAGTGGTAGTCCTAGGGGAATGAACTGTTGCACTCAAACTAGGATTCAGTTGCCTAAATACATACATCTAATTGCCATCTTTTGAGTGCCATAAGGCATTAGTTGGATGAGATGATCTCCAGAGGTCTCTTCCAACCCTAACCATTCTCTGATTCTGTGATCAATCCCAGGGTGAGAGAGGACCTGCAGGAGACACATCTGTCCCGGTAGCAGCCCAAGGACAGGTTGGATGGATACTTCAGGATATCTCAGTTCACAGTAAAATGCATTTGCTTAAGCAGCTGAGTCCACCTCATGGTCCATCTCTCTTATTTTAGTTGTCTACAGAACTGACATCTCTGTCTGTACAGCTCATACTTTTCCTACAGCCAAAGGAGGGGAACAGGCACAGAAAGGGCATTATTCACTGAGGTACCTGGATCCTAGGATGGTTTGGGTTAGAAGAGACCTTAAAGATCATCTAGTTCTAACTCCCCTGCCATGGGCAGGGACACCTTCTACTAGACCAGATTGATCAAAGCCTCATCCAACCTACTTTTGAACACTTCCAGGGATGGGAAATCCACAACTTCTCTGCACAAATGTCCCCAGCAAGACGGGATGAAATCCATCCTAGACCTGCTTGTCTTGATCCATTCTCAGTAAAAGCTCTCTGGACAAACAACTGACTCCAAGGCAGACATTTACATCTGAGCAGATGAATTTACTTCTAGCTTTCACAGATAGGTACATTGATCATCATCCTGACAAGAACTAGCTCAGGGCAGGTATCATCATTTCATTGAGTAAAATTGCCCAGATTTAGGTTTGGTTATTGCCCCCAGTTCCCTCCCACAGTTCCTTATGGCAGGTAGGAAGATATGAAGAGAAAGGTGAAACTAAAAGTCCTTACTGTCCTTCCAGCTTCGTTGTTGTGCCTGTTCATGGCTGACCGAGCATCTGGTCTGTTCTCTCGGGCATCTGCAAACTCCCGAGACACCATGCTCCCAAACTCCACATCCTCACTGCAGCCCCCCCATTTCCAGCCTTCCCCAGGAGAGCCCTTGTGACGGGTGTCACAGCCGCAGATGGTGGCTGAGCCCTCGGCGCAGGATCTGGTCACGGCAAAAGCCACTCCGGCAGAGGCAATGGCATGGACAAAGGCTGATTCCCTGGTAGCTGTGGAAGAGAGAAATCAATGAATAATGACCAGTGATGGGACCACACATGGATTTGATCAGTCTTGTGAATATCTTCTCTTGAGGGCATGGCAGAAGGCCAGGAAACTCTCCTTTTCCCTGTGGTCTGGCTTGGACCTACTCCAAAGATATTTTCTCTTACAAGGAAATACGCTCATGTGGAGACAGGACCAGGCTTGATTCAAGACCACTGAGGTCAGCCAAGAAGTCTTGATTAAGGTCATCCTAAGGCCTTAGGATAGAGCCACGGCACACCAAAAAGCTGTGCAAACCTGAGTTTCAGGGACATATGGAATATCCTATATGGTACATTGCAGTGCACCACACAACCATACCCTGAGCTGTGGTCTTGTCTTCAGACACACAGAATTTAGGTGTGTTCCCATAACATTGTAAATGCAGTTCTAGGTTTAATGGCAGACTCCAACCTTAGTGGTGGGACCAGTACCTGGAAAATCACCTCCTCTTCCTTGATAGGGAGAGCAGCAGATGACTGGAAGGTAGGAAAATGCCAGGATGTCCAGAGAGTGCTCAATCCTCACTATGTAAACTAAACATTGTCCGCACCCTCCACCCTGAGGCCACCTTTTTTCCCCCTAGGATGTGTAGATCACTTAGTGACAGTGTTCAAGGTGCACCTTGCACCTAGTCGAAGTTTTCCTCACTTGCCTAATTAAGGTCCCTGCCAAAGGGACTGGAAATGAGCTTTCCTTTTCTAACCAGGCTGGTGGGTGGGATCAGCCATATGATATCATTGCTAAAGACTGAAGAGTTTTAGTTTTTGTGAAGACCTTCCTTCACAGCCTTTCACCCTAGCTCAAGTTTGATGCAAAAGGGGAGCTCAGCTTAGCTTGGGTTTCCTGGATGCCAGTGCTTTTTCCACACTGTGCCAAAATGAAAACCAAACAGAATCACAGAATAATCAGAGTTGAAAGGGACCCTTGAGTCTCACCTAGTCCAATTCCTGGCCCTGCACAGGACATGCTCAAGAATCACACCCTGTGCCTGAGAGCATTGTCCAAATGTCTCTTGAACTCTGTCAGGCTTGGTGCTGTGACAACTTCCCTGGAGAGCTGTTCCAGTGCTCAACAACCCTCTGGGGGAAGAAACATTTTCTAATATCCAGCCTAAACCTCCCCTGACACAACTTCAGACCATTCTCTTGGGTCCTGCCACTGGTTACCAGAGACAAGAGGTCAGTGCCTGCCCTTCCACCTCCTTCTGTGAGGAAGTTATATAGAGCAATGAGGTCTCCCCTCAGTCTCCTCTTCCCCAGGCTGAACAGACCAAGTGCCCATAGCTGCTCCTCTTATGGCTTCCACTCAAGGCCCTTCATCATCTTTGTTGCCCTTCTTTGGACACTCTCCATTAAATTAATATCTTTCTTATATTTTGTTGTCCAAAATGCACACAATATTCAAAGTGAGGCCAGACAAATGCAGAGTAGAGCAAGACAATCACTTCCCTCCCTCAACTGGCTGTCAAAGCCTTGCTTGATGCACTTCAGGACACAGCTGGCCCTCCTGGCTGCCAGGGCACTGCTGACTCATATTCAACTTGCCATCGACAAGGGTTCCCAGGCCCCTTTCCTTGGCACTACTTTCCAGCATCTCATTCCCCACTCTTGGAATGCACAGCCAGGGTTGCCCTGTCCCAGGTGCAGAATCTGGTACTTGCCTCTGTTAAACTTCATACGGTTGGTGATTGCCCAGCTCTCTAATTTGTCTAGCTCTCTCTGCAAGGTCTCTCTGCCTTACCTTTTTGACAGGGTGTGGCCTTCAAGCTCCTCCAATTTTGTATCATCTGCCAACTTATTTACTAGTCCTTCAAGTCCTGTGTCCAAGTCATTTATGAAGATGCTGAAGAGCACTAGGCCTAAGAGGGAGTCCTGCAGAACCCAATAGTGACCAGTCACCAGCCTGATGTAATCCCATCAACCATAACCCTTTGTGCCTGAGCCATGAGCCAGTTGCTCACCCACCACACAGTGTGTTTGTCCAGTTTTATGCTGGACATTTTGACCAGAAGGATCTTGTGAGAGACAGTATTGAAAGCTTTACTGAAATCTAAAAAGATTACATCAGCTGGCTTCCCTTGATCAGCTGGGTGGGTTACCTTGTCATAAAATGAAGTAAGGTTTGACAAGCAGGAGTTTCCCCTCATGAAGCCATGCTGGCTGTGTTCAATGGCTGTGTTATCCTTCAGGTGTCTTTCAGTAACTCCCAGGATAATCTTTTCCATGATCTTAATGGGTACAGAAGTGAGGCTAACAGGCCTGTAGTTACCAGGGTCATCCTTCCTGCCCCTTTTGAAAATCAGGACAACATTAGCCAGCTTCCAGTCAAGTGAGACCTCTCCAGATTCCTAAGACCATTGAAAAATCATCAACAGAGGCCTCACAATGACATCAGCCAACTCCTTAAGCATTCTAGGATGAATTCCACCAGCCCCCATAGATTTGTATGGATCCAGCTGGAGCATCAGAACCCTCACAGCATCAGAACCTTCACAGCATCAGAAGCAACTGGGAGAATAATGTTCTCACAGTTATTGTCCTACAGCTCAATGCTGGGACCCCCCTGGCCTGCCATAAGTGTTGAAGACAGAGGCGAAGAAGGCATTAAACATCTCTGCCTTGTCTACATCCCTGTCTATGACATGACCATCCTCATCCTGTAATGGGCTGATATAATTTCTACACTGCCTTTTGCTATCAATATACTTAAAGAAATTCTTTATATTGTCCCCCACAGTTCTGGCAGCTTCAGCTCCAGTACTGGTGGACCCTGGCACCTGCAAAGCTGTTTTCCTAGAGGACCTTACCCACCAGTTCCCTGAGTAGCCCAAAGTCTGCTTTCCTCATGTGCAGGTCTGAAGTTGTAAGTTTGCTGGCACTTTTTCTCTTGTCAACAGAGATGCTTTGTGGTCACTATGGCCAAGCCAGATGCCAATCACTACATCACTCACGAGGCTCTCTCTGTTAACAAGCAACAAATCCAGGAGGGCATCATTCCTGGTTGGCTCCCTTAGTACCTGTGTCATGAAGTTGTCATCCAGCTGTTTTAGGAATTTTCTTGACCTGTTTCTGTCAGCTGTATGGTGTTCCCAGTTAACATCTGGCAAGCTGAAGTCTTCCCTAAGGACAAGGGACATTGATTTGGAGGCATAACCCAGTTCCTCAAAGAATAATTCATCACCCACATCATCTTGGTTGGGTGGGCTATAGTAGATGATGGTGTCTGTGTTGTTTGTCCCTTGATCCTTACCCAGAGGCTCTCAACTGTGCCATTGCCAGCTGCAAGCTCTGTACATTCCAACCTCTCACCTATGTACAATGCCACCTCTCCACCTTGACTTCTCTGCCTATCCTTCCTGAAGGCCCTGTAACCATCTAGCATAGCACTTGAGTGACAGTACTCATCCCACCAGATTTCACTTATGTCAATGATGTCAAATCTCTGGGATTGAGACAAAGCTTCAAGCTCCTCTTGTTTGTTTCTCATGCTGCATGCATTGGTATAGAAACATTTCCGGTGTGGTTCCTTATAGAAAACACCTCTTGAAGTGGAATAAATGACCCCAGTAATTTTCATTTCCTGGAGTTTTGGCACACAGTCCCTCTGGCTATCACTGACCAGTCTGGTATTGTCCCTTTCCCCCTTCCAAAGTAGTTTAAAGCTCTCCCCACTAGCCCTGCCAGTTCCTGTGCTAGAATCCTTTCTCCTTTCTGAGAAAGGTGCAATCCCATTTGGTTTAAGCAGACAGGTGTTCTATAAATCAACCCATGTTCATAAAACCCAAAATTTTTCCTGTTACACCACCCTCTGAGCCATGCATTGATTTGAAGAATCTGTGTGTTCCCTTTAGTATGACCACTTGCTAATGGAAGGATCAAGGAGAATACTACCAGTGCTCATTAACCTTCAACCAATCTCCCCAAAGCCTTGAAATCCCTTTTTATTGACCTTGGACTTCTCTTTGTTATTTCTTCAATACCGACTTGAAGAACCAGTAATGGATAGTAATCAGAGTGCCTTCTGAGACTAGAGAGTTTTCTGATGATGTCCCTTATCCAAGCCCCTGGGAGGCAGCACACCTTCCTGTTGACAGGGTGTGGTCTTCATATTGGGCCCTCTACTCCCTTCAGAAGGGAGTTGTCTATTACAACTACCCTTCTTTTTCTCTTGGTAAAAGAGGTCTTGATGCAGGGGGAATATTTTGCTACCCTAGGTAGCCCCTCCACCTCAGAAGGAACTTCATTCTCCTCATCTGTTGACTGTTCTTCTTGGTATAGAAATGCAAACCTGTTGTAAGTAGTGTCAGTTCTACATGCCATCTTCAAGTTTTTGGGAGGAGGAGCCTTCCACTTGGAATAGGCCTTGGCCAGTTTCCAGTCATCTTGTTTATCTGACCCCTGTCTAGCTACCTGACGGGGTTCTGGACCTGCCTGGCTCTCAGCTATGGAGATTTGAGACTCTGGTGACTGTAGTGTCCCCAAGAATAATCTGTCTATCTATCTCTTCCTCGTTTTCCCTGAGTACTACATAGCCTATTCACTTCCTCCTGCAATTCTCTCACCTGATGATAGAGGTTCTCAACAACAGCACAGCTGTTACAGGAGGAATGACTGTCAGAGTCATGACAGAGTGCCTGAAACCTCACAGAGAGGTTTCAGGTACTCCTGACAATCTGAGACCTGGATAGCTATATCTTCCACCAAACTGGCTGGCTGGCTTGAGGCATCTGACATGTCTGCTGTGCTGCCTCCAGCAATTAGAGAGCACTTCAAACTGCTTTGCATATGGGGAATACACCAAAATATGGGGGTTTATTCCCCATCTCCCCTCCATCTTTTTTCTAATTTTTCTTCACTCCTAAGACATGACCCTGGAGTTCAACACCATACCTCAGAAAATACTGTTGAAATGCTTTTTGGCTTCAATAAAAAGTATTTTCACCATGAGTAGAGCTATTCTTAAACCCTGGAGGCAATTCTAAGCACATACAACGATTCTGATAACAGGCCTCCCTTAACCTCTTACACCATTCCCCACATGAGCTCACCTCATGCCTATAGACCAGTTAGCCAAGAAATCATGTAGTCTATGACACCTTTCAGATGATTCTACCAGGACAGTGCTGAAATATGAACGGAGCCATAAAGGCATAAGGTCACATTTTCAGTTGATGCAGTTTCCATCAGCTTCTACTGAGCTTTGTATCAGCTGACTACTCAAAACTACTCAAACCTTCTCTGCACCATATTTTGCTGACCTGAACTTTCTCTGGGCATTTTGGCTTGATCTTTACCCTCTAGATTCTTTCAGGCTTTACTAATGTGAAGAGTTTAATACACCAAACCCAAAAGTCAACATGCTTTTGGGGAGCAATCAAAACCACAAGCTGGCAGGGCAGTCCTAGCTGGATTGAAGGCTTAAGCAAGAACTTAAACTTTGCTTTGGGAAGACTACCAAATACAACATTATGCAAATCAAATAATGTGCATGAACTTACAAGCTGAAGGTATGAGCAATGTCCTGGAACATGTTTGTCAACGCACACGGTGAGGTTAGTAAGTCACCGAGGGCTAGAACCAAAAATGGAAAATGCAGGAACCCTCAGGTCCCCAGATGGATTTTGAAAAGCCCTTGTTCAGCATCTGTCCAGCCTGGAGGGTCCTGCAAATGATGACCATGCAGTTCATGATTGTGAAAACTCAGCTTTGAGCAAGAATGGATGAGTTCAGTTCTAACAGGACTGGGGACTTTTTATCTTGCTCTTGCCTAAGTCCAGGTGGGATCCAGAACCCAAATTTTTGGGCTGGAGAGCTTCATTTGATGTCTCCAAGGACATTGATGATCAGTCCTGGGGTCTCTGAAAAACAAAGGCTTCTTGTAGAAGCCAGTCAGATAAACTGGTAGGATGAATGCAATTAGAATCTGGCAGGATATTCATAGTGCCTGACCAGAGAGGAACTGGCTCACCTTCCACCTCCTCCTGTTGCGGCCTAACTAATCTTGAAACCTTTTCACAAAGTCATAGAATGGTGAAGGTGGAAGGCACCTTAGAGGTCATCTAGTTCCAACACTCCCATGTCGTTCTGCTCAGGGCTCCTTTCAATCCATTCTTCACCCAGCGTGTCTTTGTGCTTGGGATTGGCTTGATCCATACGCAGGACCTTGCACTTGGCCTTGTTGAACTTCATTAGGTTCACATGGGGGCATGTTTCAAGCCTGTCCAGGTAGCTCTAGATGGCATCCCCTTCCCTCTAGCACAACTTGGTGAGGGTGCACTTGATCCCACTGTCCATGTCACTGACAAGCAGTGCCAGTTCAATACCAAAGCCCTGAGGGACACCACTTGCCACTGGTCTCCACTTGGACATCAAGCTGTGGACTGCATCTCTCTGAATGAGACCATCCAGTCAATCCCTTGTCCAAGAGGTTCATCTGTCTAATCCATGTATCTCCAGTTTAGAGATAAGGGTGTTGTGCTTCTATCTGACATCTGTAGTGGCTAAAGCATGTTGCTTGGGTAGGTTAGCTCTCATCTCTTGGGAATCACCCCTTTCTCTGCTCAGGAGAGACCTGATCCAGGCCTTTGGTTTATTGAGAAGGAGCTGAAGGTGCTGAACTGATGTTTGCAAATGCCATGGAGACCCCCCCATGACACAATAAACTGTCTACAGCCATGGAGTTTGAGTAGAAAACCTTCTCCATAGGTATGAGTGGCTTAGGCTTAGGAGTCCACAG
>NW_008649888.1:13847-43753 GCF_000695815.1 Acanthisitta chloris | reverse complement strand
AGGAGTCATTAGCTCAGAACAGAAGTGTTTCTCTGTGCATTCCCCTCAATACAAGAGATATTGAGGTGCTGGAGTGTGTTCAGAGAAGGGCAACTAAATTGGGGAAGCGTCTGCAGCACAGGTCGTACAAGGAGCTGCTGAAGTAGCCAGTGGTTCTTAACCTGGAGGAAAGAAGGCTCAGGGGACCTTATAGCTCTCTTACAACTACCTGACAGGAGGGTATAGCCAGGTGGGGCTTGGTCTCTTCTCTCAGGTATCAAGTGACAGGACAAGAGGAAATGGCTTCAAGTTGTGCCAGAGGAGGGTAAGATTGGATATTAGGAAAAAATTCTCCACTGAAAAGGTAGTCAGACACTGGAACAGGCTGCCCAGGGAGATGGTAGAGTCACCTGGAAGTGTTCAAAAGGTGTGTGGATGTGGCATGGTTTGAGTTTGATGGTGAACATGCTGGCACTGGGTTAATGATTGGACTTGATGACCTTAGAGGTCTTTTCCAACTTTAATAATTCCATGATTTTATAATTCCATAGAGGTGCAGAGCTCCCCACACCCCAGGCAGCTTCAAGCAACACAGCCTGAAGGTCTATAGAATTTCTGCATTCGCCAGGACTTGGTCACAGCTGAACACACAGTTCCAGGAAAACAGTTTCGGTTGTCGCTTCCACACCCAGATCCGTTACCTAAACTGTCCACTGCTTTTAGCCCTTACTGAAAGCCTACAGTGCCAGGAGGGTATTGATAGGATTTTCCTTAAGAAGAACCAATTATACTCAGCTCTCTTCCCAGAAAGATTCCAGTGTCTTTTACAGCTTGTATACAATGTAATCACTCCCCTGCTTTTGAAATGCAGCCACCCCTGGGGTGGAGTGCAGCCACCACTTAACAGCACACAACAGGAAGCAAATAGCGTTGTATCTGATCTTAACTACCTGGGGAATGTAGGCAGGCAGGGCAAAGAAGCTCAGATCTGGCCTGGGGCACTGAGGTTAGGAGTTTGTCTCTTGAGAAAGTCACAGCCAATCTCTTAATGACTCTACAAAAATAGGGCACTGCGTTTACATCTCTACCCCTAACTTAAGGCACTGGGTTCAATATTGACGTAGATGGAGGAGTGCCATCGTGTGAATCACGTCCTGCCATCTCCTAAGTTATGGCACTGTCCTCCCATTACTAAGCAGACCTGACCCTGCAGAGTTCTGAAGAGCTCCCCAGGTTGGAGCTGGGGGAGGTGTGGCTGCAAGAATGGAGAAGGAGTGGATAGAGCTAGAGATAAGCAGAAGGAAAGCATGCACTTGTCATGGAAATGAGGGGTTATTAAGGTGCCATATAAAAATGTGAGAGATTTAGCAAAGATAACAGCAAAGCCTATATTTGTCAGGCCGCCTCATTCCTCTCTGGGTGGTTCTGGTAGCAGGAGACATGCAGCTCGTTATGACTTGAAGAGAGCTTCTGGAAAGTCACCTGGCAAGAGAAGGTTAATAGGGACTAATACCTCATGGGGATGTTGACTTTAGAGCATTTTAACCACTTGCACAAGGTCACTGAAGCTCTGGCTTCAGCTTGTTTAATTCCTGCCTGGAGTTTCCCTTGCAGGACCTAGAGACTTGGATGGCTGATTCTTCCAGGTAATCTGTTCTGGATCCTTTCCACCCACCAGACCTCCCCACCAGCAAGCAAGGTGCTCATTCTGATAGTATCAGGAAAAAGTTTTTCACTGCGAGGGTAGTGAGACACTGGCACACATTGTCCAGGGAGGTGGTAGATGCCCCAACTCTGGCAGTGTTCAAAGGCAGGTTGGATAAAGCCTTGAGCAACCTGGTCTGGTGGGAGGTGTCCCTGCCCAGGGCAGGGTGGGCTGGGACTAGGTGATCTTAAAGGTCCATTCTAATCCCTCAACATACTATGATACTATGAAAAAGTTGCTGAGACTTACAGAGGGCCTTTAGGGATGTCCCCAAATGCAGGGGTCTCCAAGTTGCTAGTCACTTCTGGAAATAGTTTCCTAAGGAGCCCAGTCTGAATCTGAGATCCTGAATAGCCTGTGCAGAACATCTCTGACCACCCTGTCTCAGCAGCAAAAAACATCTGGGACGCAAAAACACATGGCTGAACAGTATCAGTATGATAATCCAGAGACCTGAGGATGAGGTGACCTAAGATTTGCTTTCCTGCTGTCACAGGGCTTTTTTATGTGACTTTGGGCAAATCCTTTAGTCAATCTGCGTTTCTGATTCTTTATCTGTACACCTGAGGACAATCCTGCTTATCTCCTCAGGAGTCTGCAGTGCTAAATTCAGTGATGCCTTCAGAATTGTAGGCAGAAGGTGTTGAAGCTGAAGAGAAGGTCATCAAGTTGTGGGATGAGGAAGGCAAATGAATAACTGCATTAATATATCAACTGTCTTAATATATGAAACCTGCTCTCATGTGGTGTTTTGCCCAAACAGTGACTTATTTTCCCTGAATCCTTCTCTGAATGACAAAATGGCTAACCCCAGGCCAGGCAGGTATCCCATATGTGGGAAGAAGGACTATGGAGACATAGAAGAATGAATATACTGATTTATTTTGGTCTTAAAAAGTTATAGTTCCTTTTTACTTCTGTACCACAGTACTGAGCCCTGTTATCCCCATTTTTTACACCCTTAATCTTTCCTTCCTCCATGCACAGTGGCCTGGTGGTAACAGAAAGGAAGGAAGGAAGGGAGGAAGAGAGGAGGAGAGGAAGGAAGGAAGGAAGGTAATGAGGAAGGAAGGAAGTGTGGAAGGAAGGAAGTGTGGAAGGAAGGAAGTGTGGGAGAAAGGAAGTAAGTGTGGGAGGAAGGAAGGAAGGAAGGAAGGAAGGAGTCTTTCTTGAGGTGGTTCTGGGCTGTGCATATTGCATGGAAGGAAGCAAAGCTCAGCAGTTGGAGAACAGACAGCCAAGCAGTAGACCTGGATCCTGCTCTAAGGGTTTCCCATTCATCATGTCAGGTTTCTAGATGGCCCTCCTGAAGGTGTGGAAGCTCCTTTGCAAAAGGAACATTATTTCCAGGCCAGCTACTGACTCTGCTCTGTGGAGACAAACCTCCCATGCCGACAACATTTTATTGCCCAGGACCTTGTCACCATCCTTTTTGAAACACAGCCCTTGAAGCGAAACACTGACAATGCCTTTTTGGGGCTGGATAATTTATAAACAACATAGAAAAGAACAGAATTGTCCCAGATTGCTTCTGGAGATGTGTGCCAGTGAAGGAACAAGTTCCCACATCCTAGCCACTCCTCCCAGCCATCATTACCATGCCTACTCTTGAAGAGAGAATCCTGCTCGAGTCCCACACTAGGAAAGAGGCTGCAATGGTGTGGCTGTAAGCCCTGAGTTTCTGACACCACCGATTTCTTGAGTGCTCTTGGGAGAGATGCTTAGCAAGTGCAGTAAGATGGAGGAAATAACATCTGCTTAGCAGAACCGTGGGGAGGAGTTGTGCTGTTTTCTCTGAGCTTTGTTTTTCAAAGCTAAAAGACAACAGAAATGTACCTATTGAGTCAGCTACTTCAGGCACTCAAACACTCATCCTTGAACGGTGGAAGGCGTAAAGTCTTTCCAACATTTGTCTGGTAGGGCATGTACCTAGGGAGTGTGGGAAAGGGTTTCAATTCCCTCCTTGGCTCGAGGGGATACAAATCCACAGCTGTCAGTTAGAATTTACACAACAGTTAACACTCCGTTGACTCTGGATTAAAAAAACCCAACCAAATAAACTAAATAAACCCCAAGAACCAAGAAACTGGAAATAAAAATGGGGGTAGACTAGTGCTTCTGGTATTTGGAGCCAGCATAGCTGGAGGCCTGTCCTAACAGCTCAATTTCCTCCTGATTCCTGTGGTCAGGGTCCTTCTTGTATGTCAGGCAACATGTGGATTTCAGGGGAGAAAGGTGTTGTCAAATGGAGAAAGGTGAAGAGGAATTTGGGAAGTGAGCTCTGAGAGTTTTGGAAGCCCACTCTTTAACTCAGGTGAGGTGAATAGTGATTTTGACTGCAGTACAAAGAGGACTACCCAGCTGCTATCAGCACACTGTGGTTTCCACCTTGAATCCATCAAGAGAGACACCTTCTTGGATGTGAGAGGAGAGCTGTGCCATTCCCTTGTGGGGAGGGTCACCCATAAACACATTCATGGTGAAAGATAAACCAGAAGGGCTTGAAAGAAAGCTCATGTTGCACCACTTTGGATGAAAAAGAAGAATATCAGAAAAGATTAATACCAAATACACTTCATCAGTTGTTGAGTAGATGCTGACTCCTGGGAGGAGTAGATTTCTTTAGGCTCTGACAGCCTTGCAGGCACAGCTGCTTTCTGAATAGCTGGAGTGAGATCCAATGGGACTGGTGAGTCAGAGCTCACAGGATTTGCAAAAACATATGCAGGAATCACTATTGGCTTATACCAACATGATCAGCATTGCTGCTGGCCCCAAAATCCATGTGCAGGATAAGCAGTGCAGTCTTACTTGGCCCAGATATCAGCAGAAGATACTCCAGTCCCTCAGCCCAGCTGGTCTCTATACTAAACTTGCTGAACAGCAGATCACGCAAAGCCAAAAACTGAGGGTTCAGGATATGGGGATGATATCTTCCACCTTAAAATGCTCTTTGAGGGCTTAGAAGAAAGACTTCCTAGTAGGGCCTGTTGAGCTAGGACAAGGGGTGATGGGTTTAAACACATAGAAGATAGATTCAGACCAGATATAAGGAAGACATTTATTCAATGAGGGTGGTAAAATACTGGCACAAGTTGCCCAGAGAGGTGGTGGATGTCCCATCCCCGGAAACATTGAACAGGGCTCTGAGCAATGTGCTCTGGTGGTAGATGTCTCTGCTCATTGCAGGGAAGATGGATCAGATGAAAGGCCTCTTCCAACCCAAACCATTCTATGGTTCTAAGAAACGAAGCATCACATCTTCAGAGGACATAAGAAGGAGTGAAGGTGGGGAAAAATGTTAAAAGACTATTTTTTTTCAATGATCATGAAGAAGGAAATTATTTGCCAATCAGAACTATTAAAGATTGGCACAGCACCAGGGAAAGGTGGAGAACAGGGAACTCCTTGGCATGGGCTGGCTGACAGATCCATCTACGCTGCACAGACAGTGCCCAAGCGCTGGAGGGGAACAAGTGTTGTTCCCATCGTAGAGGAGGAGGAGGAGGAGGAGGATCACAGAAGTGTCACGGCTGCTGCGAGCCTGACATTGCTCGTGGGGAAAATACTGGGAACGTTGGAAACAAAATATTGGCTTTCTCAGCCTTGGAGGCAGGCGAGCTTCAGTTTCACCACATTCTTGTTGATTGTAGCAATAGAGGATCCCATATCAGATAAACCAACTGAAAGGGTTTTACATAAGCTGTCTGGCTCAGCCTCAAGCTTCCTTCAGATTCTCTGTTTCCAGGTCCCTGTCTTCAGTGTTTTTCATATTTCCCGTGACCCATCCTCACCATCCTAAACATGCTGGTCTCCTACAGCAGCATGTCCTGACCTGGCACCTCCTCAATTACCTCTCTGCCCCTTAAAAGTGGGACCTTGCACCATGCTATTTGCTTTTAAAAATACACCTTCCATGCATTAAGAAAGGTGGAGAGGAGCAAGTTGTGGCCTTGGATGTGCTCAACACAAGGAGTATGCTCTAACCCTGGCAGTGTTCAAAGCCAGGCTGGACAAAGCCCTGGGCAGCCTGGTCTAGTGGAAGGTGTCCTTGCCCAGGGCAGAGGGGCTTGGGACTAGATGATCTCTAAGGTCCATTCCAACCCCTTAAGATACTATGATTATAAAAGCAGGAGACAAGTCAGACTTCCTGGAGGGAGGGAGAATCCTTCCACAGAGCACATTCTCGAATTTGGCAGTATGTGCTCTATTCATACTAGTTCTATTGGAAAAAGCTTTCAAAATCAAAACTTTAAGAATAGATCCTGAGCTTCTTTAAGGCTTTTGTTTCTTTACTTGGTGTCACTCCCAAGCCTAAACACCAAGCAGCCAAATGCCCTGAACCTGATATTCTGCTTGACTACAGCAGCATCAGTTGGTAAGTCCTCGTGGTTACTCTGAGAAGATTTCAGAGGCTTTGGGAAGATCAGAGCCTAGGAGCTGTCTCACCCAATGGAATATATATGCTGCACAACATAGTGCCTCTCTTGACATGAGTGACTCCAAAGCTCTGTCTCAGTTTCCCTGTTTGCTAAAATGGACAAAATTAATGTATCATGGCACATAAAAAAAACCCTCATAAATTAACTCAACTCATGGTCACTATTGACTGACACCATAGAGTACATCTGGCATACAACCCATACAAAACTGAGACAGAAAGCTCAACTAACACTCTACAGCCCGAGCTTAGAGCAGCCTTTCAGCCTATGACATTACAGAGAAGAGGGGGAAAAGGGAGGACTTTTCCCCTCATCCAGTACTCTGTGATTCTTTACTACCCTAGGAGTGATGCTTATGCTTGGATCATTCTTTTTCCCTGGGGCCTTCCATGAGAACATTGCTACCTCAAGCTCTCTCTGCTGAGCTGTGTGGGTATTCATGCACCCTCATCATCTCATTGCAGGGGGATTGATGACCCTTAAAGGTCTCTTCCAACCCAAACTGTTCTATGATTCTATGACATGGAGACTTTCTAATCACCATCTCATCTGGGCTTATAGTCATTATAGGTCTCGGCAGTAGCTCCAGGACTTTCCCAGAACAGCTCTGCTTTGCAGAGAAGATGCATCCAGAGATATATAAATCCCCACCAATCTTGCATGGGAACCTTTGACCAAGTGCAGAACCTAAATGACTGCCTGGGATCCCTTGGATGCAGAAGATTCACTAAGTCCATTCCTCAAAGATCTGTTTTTAAGAATCACAAACCATTAGAATCACAGAATGGTTTGGGTTGGAAAGGACCTTAAAAATCATCTGCCATGGGCAGGCGCACTTGCCATGGGCAGGGGCACCTTCCATTAGTCCAGATTGCTCCAAAACCCATCCAGCCTTGTCTTGAATACTTCCAGAGATAAGGAGTCCACAATGTGTCCATAATGAGTCTATATGTATGGGCATTTACAGACAGACATGAATGATTTGGAGCCATACACTAGAGAAACCCAAGTGCCATTGACTGGTGTGTAGGCTTGTCTCAGGTCCCCTAGTCTTTAGCAGAGTTCCCAAGTGGGTTTATCTCCAAATCTAGGGAAGCTCACTTTGCAAGAATAGTGGTCCTTGGAGGCTACAAGTAATTGAGGATCTCAGGTTTAACCCTGAAATGGGATGAGGGTGTCTCCAAGAGCAGATCATAGAATCATAGAATCATAGACTTCAAGGGCTGGAATGGACCCTACAGATTATCTAGTTACAACCCCTTGGGTTGGTAGATGCAGCTGTGGGAGATATGCAGCACCCACACCACAGGTGATGCCAACCCCATGGATCATGACAGGCCCTGTGTGACACCACAGCCTGTCCCCTTCTTCACACAGAGCCATGTAAACTCCATGCCCACCTGATTCTGCACAGTTTCTCATCAAAATCGAGCTCCAGGGTTTGTTTGACTTTTTAAATCCATTTAAATATGAGGCCCTAAATGCAAAGACTTATGCAAATGCATAATAACAAGAAGCTCACCACACTTTTGCATATCTTAAAGGAAAGGTTAGGTTTGGGTCCCATCTGTGTTTAGCACGAAGTTCTGATTGAGTTCTTGTTTCCTCTGAACCAGCTGTGCTAGTGTCAACACATCCCTGAGAAGATGAAAGGCCCTAAAAAGACATTTGATCAGATTAGCTTGATTCAGCTCATTGGAGAGAAATTATTAAATGGGCAATTCCTGCCAGGGAACATGAAGGCAATACAGATAAGAGGGAATGTTGGATTGAAGGAGGTTGGATCAACACAGCTTGTAAAATCCTGAAGGCCAAGTTCCCCTAAAACATCTGAATGATAGTTTTTTTCTTTATTCTTTTTTTTTTTCTTTTTCACTTTCCTTCTTCCTGTTGCTTATGGTTATCACTGCACTGTGGTTATCATTGCAGCCAGTACAGCAGAGCGGCAACCTCCAGTGTGGTGCTCATACTTCCAAACCTTTCTTGCACTTTCAAACCTTTCAGGTTTCAGGTAGAGCCAGATTGCCAGACACCAGAGCAGGCCTGGAGCCTTGTGTGTGGTGCAGGGAGCAGGGCCAGTGCTCCCTGCCACCCTCTGAGCCCTCATGTGAGTCTGAGCCGAGGGTGGGTTGAAGGCTGGAATGCTTTCACTAATTAGCTACTGTCAAAATACCCTCAGGTGATCATAGGTAACCCGACCCCCAAGATAGGCAAATCAGCAGGACAGTCTGGTATCAGTAACCCAAGTCTGATACCAGCAAAGCAAACACTCCTCTATCTCTCTCTATCGCCCTATCTCTCTGTTGATCTAATCATCACCATGTATGTCTCCCTACCTACCTCGCTTAATGCAAGCACATTTTATCTGTCTTTCTGCTGGCTTGGTCATGTGTGAAACACTCAGTGACGTCTGATGCCCCCCTCCTGCCATCCCATAAATGCCTTCTTCTGAATATTTCATCGTCCTGAAACAACACGGTGCTCTCAGCCCTTCAAACCGCCCCAAATTACCTCGACTCCTCGTCTCCCCAACAGCCGCTGTCCCTGGGACACTCTAGACAAAAGGAAGCTGTGTGCCAATTGGGGGTTATTAGCAGAGATACAGGGTGCTCATTGTGGCAGGACAGAGCCCTTAATGAAAGGGGAAGGCAGAAAAGGAGCAGGGAAGGACTGGGGTGAAATCCTCTGGGGCGCGTTCCAGGTTAAAGGATCATTGGGGTCCCTGTGGCCTCAAAAAAAAAAAAAGGCAAGCAAAAGAAGGCAAGCCCCAAAGACTGCTATGCAAAACAGCCCCAACGGTCAATAGGATACAGGGAAGAAAAAAAAAAGAATATAATTGTATTCTGTTATCAGAAGCAACATGGTGGAACAAAAGGATCGCCTTCGCCCACCTGAGAATGGAATGTGAGGCTCCATTTCGCTGCTCTGATCGTATTTGACAGCCCCCCTCGAGACTGCCTGGTTGGTATGGCAAATCGTCCTTATTACCTGCTGGGGTGAATGAATCCCCCTTTGTGCTGGCACTGTCACGCTGCATTAGGCTGACAATGGCCTGAGATATTTTATATGAAATTTGCCCTCACTTGTGATTAGCCAGCACCAACTAAGTCATAGCAACCTAGAACTATGCATTGGCCGGGCCCCGTTGTCGGCCGAAAGGGAAATCCCTATTCAAATGGTTTAATAAAACAATCTAAAGGGCGTGTGAATCGTGAAAAGCATTTTCACTTTTCTCTTTAGCTTAATCTCATGGTCGCTGGGATATTGTGCTCTGAGCAGACCCCAGCAGGGTGTGGGCTAAGGTCCCCCATCAACTTCTTTTACAGCCTCCTTTTCTGCGAGTTAATGATATACCGGTGTGATTGCCTCCCGCAGCAAGAAGAAACACGCATTTGATGAAAAGGATGGACCTCCTAACACATCCTAAATGGCAACAATTTCTCATCCAAAGGTCACAGGTCATAACCTGGATTTTGAATCACCACCCAGATCTTTTTCAAAGCCCTGCTAAAGCTGGGGGATTCTGCGAGGCCATTTTACACACACACACACACACAGAGCCCCCATGTTATCTCCAGAGGTTCTTGCTCCGCTTGAGTCCTGAGTTTAGTGTTTGAAAACAATTGGATTTTTCCCTGGGTTTGGGCTACAGTTTGCTGCCTTTCACATCCTCTCAAATCTGGGTTGTGATACAGGGAAAGCACAAGACAGAGGTGGCCAGTGCAGAGGTGTGCAAGGCACCCCCTGAGCACCCTGCAGGATCACCCAGAGCTCAGCAGCAGCATCCAAACAGCCAAAATTGGCCACACTCCCAGCCCCAAGCATTAACCTCCAGCAAGGCTTTGAGGTTTCAAAACTCTACCCTACTTGCTGGCAGGTGTGGAAAAGCTCTACCACTGCTGACCCTTTGATAAGCAAGATCTCCCACGCACGGGCAAGATGCAGCCACAGAGATTTGGCAGAGGAGTGAGGTGGGAGGAGGGAGAAGGGGAAGTGTAGGGTTCCCCTTCTGCATTTTTGCTCCACTGCCTGACTTGGGATGGAAGAAAGCAGGGTCTCTGCAAGGCTCATGCTCATCTAAACATTTACCTAAACAGAGGAACACTTTGCCTTTGCAAGATGAGGTTGAAAATCCCCAGGAAACCAGCTCCCTCATGAACCTCCTGCAGCTGAGCTTCCAAGCACAAGCCCAAGGGGAAGGGGAAGGCAGTACAGGGACCTGTTCTGTTTTCCCCTTTTTTTTCCCCTCTTCTCTATCCCCCCCTTCCCATTATGAAGCCTTGAGCCAGGTGGGGCTTTTCTCTCCCATTCTCCCTTGACTTTTTTTCCCCTGGAGCTCAGTAGAAAGAGTGGGGCTGCAGGGAGTAGGCACAGGCTTTCATGAGGACCCTTTTGGTTTTAAAATCCACATTAGCCTCTCCTAAAAGGTGTTCATATGAGCTGTGGTATGCTTCCACTGCAGCTCTCCACATAATTGCAAACTATCTGGGGCAAGGAATGATTTTGTTATTATGTGCTTGTACACTATTTAGCACAATGAGGCCCTGATCTCTGCTTGGGGCCTCAGAGTCTACTGTAATACAAATAATTAACCATAATAGAGCTGGGAAAATATCTTAATAAAACCATGGAATCAATTTGAGGCAATTAAGCAATTTTTCAGCTTGCAGAAGTTTTTGCTTTACAGGCTCAGGTTAGAAAAGGGAGGGAGTTTGGGTGCTGGAGGAGCTGCTCACCTCCCTGCAGCAGGCTTGGGCAATCTGTTGGTTTTTTTTTCTGTGGGTTTCAGTTTCACCCAGTTGGGGAAGCAGAAAAATTTTATGCAGCTTCCAAAGCATAAAAGCCAATTTTTATAAATAGCTTGTAAGAGGAAGCATGGTTTGGAGGCTGGATCTGTGGTTCTCGAGGGAGAAGGGGCTCAGTCCTACAAAACATGACTTTCAAACAGCTCCTCTGCTCTTCCTCTGCCCCAGCTGCCCACCTGTGAGACAGAGAGCCATCATTATCTTCCCACTTTCTAACCCCAAACACTTGAGGACACAGTTAGAGGATTGCAGATCTATTTAGACACAGAGGACTAAGGAAATTGCAAAGCCCCAGACTCAGCCTGGATAATTTACAAGCATTTATAAGTCAGCAGATAAGCTTTGGATGACAGATATTCTGATTATAGTCAGAGCTCTTGTATCATTTTCAAGTGGAAAAGGGAGCTAAATATATTGAACACTTGTCTGAAGTTGTCTTCAGTTCTGAAATTGTCCATCACAGAGGGAGTGCATGTAAGGACACTGGAGTGTATTTTCTAAGGGTGGGCAAACTAACAAATCTACTGGTTCACACAAACTAATCAGTAACCTCAAGAACCTTTTGGAAGGAAATAGCCATACCTTCCATAAACACATCTTCTGGCCAAGAGGGTGAAGACCCAGAACTTTGTCATGCATAGATCTTTCATGGGCAGTCCTTGGTTAGAATCACAGAATGGTTTGGCTTGGAAAGGACCTTCAAGATCTGGCTTCAACCCCCCTGCAATGGGCAGGGACACCTTCCACTAGACCAGGTTGCTCCAAGCCCCATCCAACCTGGCCTTGAACACTTCCAGGGATGGGGCAGCCACAGCTGCTCTGGACAACCTGTGCCAGTGCCTCACCACCTTCACAGTCAAGAATTTCTTCCTAATATCTAATCTAAAGCTGCTCTCTTCAATTTAAAGCTATTCCCCCATGTTGGTATTACAACCAATAGTCATGTTCTGAGACATTGCCTTAAATCTTTCAATCTTGAGAAGACATAGCCAGAATAATCAGAGTAGAAAAAGTGAAAATGATAAATATTTTCCTCCATAAACCATTGTGCATTGACAGTATGGCTAAGACAAGTCTGTGAAGCTGGTATTGGTCCCAGATATGAAGAAATGAGTCCTAGTGCTTAAAAAATGAAGGAAAGGATCTGCACCACAGTGCTTTCTCTGGTTTATTTCAGCCACCATGAAGTGTGCCTGTCGTCCTGTTGGGCTGAAAGTGTCATTGGCTTGATTTTGGAAGCTGAGGAGAATTCTTGGTTAGGAGACAATCTGGCAACCTGGCAAACCCAGAATAAGACTAAGAGCTTGAGTTCTTCGTGAATCTAAGACCACAGACATGAGATCAATGGAAGTTGTCCATTAGCTTCACTGCCCAACGATAGACAGGGGTTAAATAATATCACCAATGAAATAGCCATGACTTGAATCTACTTGTGATTTAAAACAGTGAAGCTTTCACACAGTGTCTACCTTTCCCCCACCAATGTGAATTGGTCACTTGTCAGGGACAACTGTCCACCCACATGCCTGTGACCACACCAGAGATGGGTAACATACAGTTCTCATCCTGAGCTGAGCAAGTGCCACATGCTCTTACTGCAGGGATGAGGAGCCAGCTCAAAGAATGAGCTGTCTTTAACTGGAGCATCTAGCCTGGATTAGGACCATGGTCTGGGTTTTCTGACGTTCACCAAGAAGGTCTCAGACATGATTTCTGTTCCCCACTGAGACACAGATTTTTGAAACAGTGACCCCAAAACAATTTTAAAATTGTGGATAGATGTTATCAAGACTTAGTTCTGCTGCTGTTACATGATCCCTCCCATAATCAGAACTGCAGCACAGATAGTGCAGCATGAGATACTCACTGAACTCAAAAAAAATAACCCAACCAAAATCCTACTGTAGAAGTAGAGGACACCAAACACCTCCAGACAACTTTCTCAACCAGTCATTGTTTGTTGTCACAAAACAAGCCAATTTCATTAATCTTATGCTTACCTTGTTTGGCCCAGGTTTCTTACACTCAAGTAACTCCCATCTCCCTAATTAGATAAGGATTTCTCACCCAGCCCCATGTCACACACTCAAAAGACCTTGTGGCCAGAGGAGTTGGAAATGTGCAGAGATGATCTCTTCCAGTCTGAACTGCACATGGATTTTGTCCTCCCAGGCAAGGAGAATGATGGTCACCCAGAAAGTTAATAACCTCCAGCTAGGGATTGGATTGTCTCTGAAGAGACAGGGCCTGGGAGCAAGTGGGAAGAAGAGACAGGTGCTGTGGGTTTTGATCCAGGTTCGATCTCTGCCTCTGAGTTCACCCATTTTAAGCCAAATAATGGCAGTTCCTTCGATGAAGCCTTCCCTTCCTCAGGCTATATGTCATTGCCATATCTTTGCTCTTTCACATTGTGAGGCTTTTCCAGAGCTTTGCCAACCTAATCACAAGAAAACTTGCAATTCCAGTTTCCACTTCTTATTCTTGCTGCTATTAATTCACCAGACACCTGTTTGCTCTTATATCAGCCCTGCCTTTGTATTGGAGGACTGGACATGATGTTATTCCTGATTTTGCATCTGCTGTTCTGCCACAAGTTCTTAAAGAGCATCCACACCCCTTGGCTATGTGTGTGTGCACTCCAGAGATGTTGGGAACAGCTTATGGCTCCTTATCCAGCATATTAACATGGAGGGGAGAAAAGGTGATGACCTGTTCTGCCTACACTGTCTTCAGTGACTTTAGTGGGAGTGAAAGGCATTTGCCAAACTGCTGGAGGAACCCAGTACCTTAAGGCTTTACTGACAGTGCACATCTCTTTCATCCCTGCCTATCTTAGAGCAAAAAAAAAATCAAAGCTCTGCATCCTGCAGTCTCTTGGGATGGGAATTGCTAAAGATTCCTCTCTTGCTGTTAAATGTAAGCTCCCTTGGTGGCAACACTTCTGCTGCCCTATGTAATGAGTGGGGATAGATGACATGTGAAGTGCAAAAAATATTATAAAAAGAACAACTAAGAGCCCTTTGGAAATGTCTATGCAAATCAGTTACTGAATAAATTGGGTAAAGTAAAAATACATATTTTAGCCATCAGCAGAATAACAAGGGGCCTGATTCTTCTCTTGGCCTGGTGTAAATCAGAATAACCTACACTAAATTCAGCAGAAGGGGCAGAAAAGTTAAGCCAGTGTAATTAAGCGTGCATTTGGGTATTAAAGTCTTCTTTTTTACTACAAAGAGTTTTCTTTTAAAATGAGAACCCTCACCTCTTGCTATTTTGCATGAAACTGGTATCTAGATGCACCGGCAGGCTCAACCCCTGCTCCAAAAATACTTCAGATCATAGATACCAGAATTGGACCTTGCACCCTTCTGCCCAAAGGCAGGACCCACTCTGCCTAAACTATCCCTGACAAATGTTTGTCTACCCTGTTCTGGAAAACCTCCCAGGTTGGAGGTCCCACCCCTTCCTCAAGCAATCTATCCTCACGCTTCACCGCCCTTACCATTAGAGCTCTCTTCCTAAACTCTAGCCCCACTTCCCTGGCTGTGATTGAAATGGACATGGAGGAGAACTTGTCAAATTACCCTGGGCAAAGCAAAGGAGGGAGTGTCATGTTTTAACCCCGGTCAGCAATCGAGCCCCACACAGCCACTTGCTCACAACCCTATGAGTGGGATGGGGGAGAGAATTGAAAGGGTAAAAGCTAGAAAACTCATGGGCTGAGATAAAGACAGCTTAATAGGGAAAGCAAAAGCCACACACACAAACAAAGCAAAACAAGGAATTAATGCACTGCTCCCCATGGGCAGGAGGTGTTCAGTCATCTCCAGGAGAGCAGAGCCCCATCATGTGTAATGGTTGCTTGGGAAGACAAATGCCATCACTCCAAATGTCCACCCCTTTCTTCCTTCTTCCCCCCACTATATACTGAGCATGCTGTCATATAGTATGGAGTATCCCTTTGGTCAGCCTGGATCACCTGTCCCAGCTATGTCTCCTCCCAATATCACATGTGCTCCCAAAATCCTTGTCGGTGTGGCAGTATGAGAATCATAGAAGCATAGAATTTTAGGGGTTGGAATGGACCTTACGCCCAATACCCCCTGCCATGGGCAGCCACACCTCCCCACTAGACCAGGTTGCTCAACCTGGCTTTGAACACTACTAGGGTTGAGGCATCCACTATTTCCCTGGGCAACCTGTGCCAGTGTCTCACCCACCCTCAGAGGAAAAACCTTTTTCCTAATATCTAACCTAAATTTCCCCTCCTTCAATTTTAGCCCATTCCCCCTTGTCCTATCACTGCATTTCCTAATGAAGAGTGCCTCTCTGGCTCCTTGTAGGCCCTTCATATACTGATAGGCTACTATGTGGTCTCCACACAACCTTCTCTTCTCCAGGCTGAACGGCCCCAGCTTTCCCAGCCTGTCAAAGAAGCAGAAAAGGCCTTGGCTCTGTGTAAATTCTGCTCAGCAAGAACAAAAACATCTCTGCATTATCAACTCTGTGTTCCACACAAATCCAAAACACAGCTCCCTATTAGCCACTGTGAAGGAAGTTAACTACCCCAGCCCAAACCAGCACAGGGTGGAAGTGCAAGGAAGAGGAAAACAAAGTAATGCTGTGAAGTTGCGTAACAGGTTGGAGGCAGAGCTGGGAATAGAGCTCAGGTCCCTTGACTCCATGACTTATGCCTGCGTAAGCAAGGGAGTCCTTGCCTTCTAATTCCACTGGGAACCTCACCTTTCTCCTGGCTTTTTTTTTTTATATGTTCCCTCTTCTTACTTGCTTCCATCTCTCATGCTAATTTCCCTTGCCTTTCAGCACCTCACATGTGCCCTCAGAGGGAGAGGCTGCTGTAACACACGCAGGCTTCGACTGAATCATCCCTTTGCTTATACGTGACTAACACTCATGCTATTTGTCTAAGTATTTCCATTGATGTACATTTAATATGTAAAAATTTAATTAAAGTGTTATTCATTAAAAAAAAAGATCTGGGCCAATTTAATATTTTTTTTAAATACCCAAAGGGAGTATTTCAATTAGGGACTAAATGCCAGAAAACACTGTCAGATTTCCCCCTTCTCCCCCCGCCCTGCTCCCCTCCATCTCTAATCAAAGCATCAGGTTTTGATATTGTAAAGAAAAAGCCACTAAAACCGCAACAATATTTACAGCAATTCGCTCTGCAGGTGCAGAAATCAATCCTGAGAGAAGCTGAGAACTTCCAGCTCTTGGTGGAAACCAGTGGAAGTTACTCTGAGGACAAGCCAACTCCATACCCAGAGCCAGCTCCTCACCTAGTGGATCTGTGCTACTGGTCTGATTGGAGAATCTGCTGAATCTTTCTAATCAGTTTGGTCGTGCAACCTTTAATCATGCAAATGGCTCAACTTCTGTGCAGTTCCAGACTTGCCAACAAAAGGCTTGCAGGACTGAGTATGGCAAGGGAAATTGGGATTTGTGCTGGCACAACAGAGTTTCTGATGGTTATGGGTCTGAGAAATAGGTGCTTCTCCCAGGTTAGCTGGAAGGAGTAAAAACTCTTGGGCTTGCAAATTACATGGCCCAACAAGCCTCTTTAGTGGACAGTGTAATTCAGGAGCTCAGTGAATATATTAGCATTTAAGAGACTCATAGAATCACAGAATTATTTGGACTAGAAGACCATCTTGTTCCAACCTCCCTGCTATGATCAATAAACCTTTCACTAGACCAGGTTACTCAGAGCCCCATCCAACCTGAACTTTGAATGCTTCCAGGGACAGGAGCCCACAACTTATCTGGGCAACCTGTGCTAGTGTCTCACCACTCGAATAGCAAACAATTTCTTTCTAATACCCAATCTAAACCCAATCTCCTTCAGCTTGAAGCCATTCCTGTTATCCTGTAGGTGACCCTAAAACCTGATGGCAAAGTCAGCTATACAATATGAATCCTACGGATGTTAGGAAGGAGTTCTTTACTCAGAGGGTGTTGAGACACTGGCACAGGCTGCCCAGAGAAGCTGTGGCTGCCCCATCCCTGGAAATGTTCAAGTCCAGGTTGGATGGGACTCTAAGCAACCTGGTCTAGTGAAAAATGTCACTGCCCATGGCAGTGGGTTTGGAACCAGATGATCTTTGAGGTTCCTTCCAATCAAAATCATTCTAGGATTCTATGACTCTATAAAATCTCAAAATTTTCCTCAAACTGGAGTGCCTATTTCTTGCCTACCTCAAGGAAGTCATAGCTGTCATGCCAAAAACAAGGCCAAAGAAAATGCTGTGTGTCACATGTAAGGAGCAGCCCTCAAACTCACTAGCAGAAGGATGAGCCACAAGATCATTATGCAGGAAGATCTCCAATGCCATTTAACCCAAATCTACATTTCAGGAATTTTTATGAGGTGGTTGCAAAGGCTCATTCATTTGTGTCTTCAGAAGGAGATAGTGAAGTACCTGAGTATGTGTTGGTACGTGATTTACCTCCATGGAGCACCAGTGCACACGTAGGAGCTGTTAGATATGCTAATATGTGAGCACAGGCCTCATCTTGAAGTCTTAAGGGGATTAGACCAGATGAGTCCTCATTTAGTTTTCCAGAACAACAGCAGAGATAAATCTGGCTGCTCCTTTGGATGGTGTTAAAGGAGGATTTCCTGGGAGGTGGGTCTCCTCAGTGGGGTATTATTGTATTGACAGTGGGGCGGGAAGGAATGGATTAAGCAACTGGCAATGGGATATGAAGCCTTTGCATGTGCTAACAATAGATATAAGCTGGGGAGGGTGGAAAGCTGTCAGTGGGCTATAGGAAATCAGGTTTGGTTCCTGGCTTATTCCTGGAGACCACACTGTTGCTCTTGAGCTGAGAATTACTCTTCAGAAATTCAGCCACAGCTCTACTGGACCTCCTGGTGTGGAAGGCAGCCAGAGAGCTGGAGCTGTTAAAGTTGGGTGACCCATACACTGTCCAACCCTATCCTGCAGTGGAACAATGCCAATGCTGACAAGAAATGTTATCTCCTGCCCATAAATCACTCCCAGGTCCCATCATCCTCTTGGGTTTCTTGAATATGTGCATTTTTTCTGTTATGCTATGTTTCTTGGCTATGGTGGAAATTTTGGCATGTTTCGGCTTCTGCTCTGGATAAGCACAGGTGCTATGGGCATCACCATCAACACTGATGCTAATTTTGGGAATTGGTAGAAGCCTGTAGAGATTTGAGGAACTGTGAGTGCAGCTGAGCAAAGCAGAGCTGAGAGAGGGTTTCCACTTCACTCTGGCTATGCCAACTTGTTTAGAGAGGAGAGATTCTGGTGAGGAATTGTAGGGATTCTCCAAAATTCAGGGCCTGTGTTTGCCCTTACTTAAATGCTAAGTGCAACATACCAGACTCTGAGGCTCAGAGTCCTGTTGAGTAAATACATTTAACCTAAGAAGGAAAATGTCTGCAATCTGCAGATTCCCAGAGTCTTACAGAGCTGCTTAGAGGTGGAGCACAGAAATTAAGAGCTCCCAGACGGTAAGTCCTACACAGAGAACTTGCGTCTTTCACCCAGGCTGGTTAACCTCAGTTGGGTTAAATCAGTTTTCATGGCAAGGCAGTTTGTGTACTTGTTCAGGCGACTAGCTTAAGTTCAAGGCAGGTTTGGATATTATCTTGGGTGAGGAGCTTAAGTTCAAGCTATTAGGACAGGAGTGGCTTCCCAGCATCTCCTGGATCACTTGTGGCTGAATCCAGTGATTCACTTATGGTTTTTGCCCTGGCTCTGGCATGTGGTTGGTGAGCAGTAGGCCTGTGCTGCGTGGGGGCTAGAAGCCCAGCATCACTGGGCTGTGCTACTCTGGGATGTGGTTTACTTGCTCAGGCCAGCTCCAGAGGAACCACCACCACCTCTGAGGTAGTCCTGGTAAACCACTACCCTGGACTTTCTGATGTACATCACATGTGGCTCATATAGCAAAGAAGATCCACCATCCCACACTGAGGTTCATCCCAAGCTGTCTGATCCCAATCAGTACCAAGTTTACCTCTTCTGTCATATTAAGCCAGGCTAACTGCCTCAGTTGACCAGTTTGAACCAAGAACACCCTTCTTATTCTGGCAGGCTTGATGGAACCAAATAAAAACCTCCAACACCAGGAGTCACAAACCTCACAAAAGAAGGTGCAGCCCTGGATTAACAAACTAGCAATGAGCTCCAAGCCTCTTAAATATCAGAAGACCCATCCCTAGGAAGAAAAGCCCAATATACTTCCAGCTTTTAGTCAACAACATTAGTGGTCAACCCCATAAAATAAGCAAATACATGTAGCTAATGGTTCAGAGTGCTTGATGCAGTGACCTCACTGAGTTGCAACACTGGTGATTACAGGCTCTTTTCCAGTAGAGTTGTAATGCTGATACATATGTTTTTAAATTGCATCTACCCCAGTCACCAGACTTTGAATAACTACTATTTTGTAGCCAGCACCATGTATGAGGCTTGTGTCAGGGTTGTAATGGTGACTGTGGCTGTAACAATAAAGTACAACCTGCTTCTAAAGTATCAACATGAAAAGTCAGGTCAAACATGGAAATATGTTTGGATTCCTTAACTAAAAAACAACCAACAAACAAACCCACAAAATCAACACCTCTTTCACTATTCTTTCTCAGTTCTTTTTGAGAAAACATTTATGTCAGGTTGATTTAAATATTTTGGGGAAGTCACAGTAGCCTTAACATGTTCTGGAAAACATCTAAGGTCAGTTTGGAAGGGGATCAGAGCAACATGATCTAGTTGAAGATGTCCCTGCTCATTGCAAAGTGGGGTTTGGACTAAATTATCTTTAAAGGGAGTTTCTAACCCAAACAATTCCATGATTCTACAAATGAACAAAAGTTTTAATGACTGATTGGACAGGAATATTCTGCAGGTTAGTGGTTGGCTTTGGTTCAAGTGAGGCGGCCTTAGGCAGAGTTTTTAGCTCTTAGATTTGATTATTCTTACCTATTAGTTATTGATTACTTGATATAGTTACTGAACCCTTAGGGAAAAGTTGAAAACAAGGAACTGAATACAGAGATGGTGCTTTTCTGTTGGCCGAGAAGTTCAAGTTTCAGTGTCCAACACCAGAAGGCAAGACTCCATTGTCTTTCTTAATAGAAGCATGGAGTATTTTAGGATAAAACATTTGTATCCTCTTCAGGGATCAAGGCCGTGATATGGGGATGTGTTTGGACAAGGGTTATAATTAATAAAGCCATAAACAAATGTTTATGAAACCTGATATTTGCCAGGGTCTTGCCTTCAGAATTGCTGAGTCATCTCTGATGTGTTCAGGTGCAAGTGATAGTCACATTAATTTCAATTGAGAATACACCATGCTCAGGTGAGTAAAAAACAGAGAATATTCTTCATTTCAGGTGCTGGGCACAGACTAGAATTCTAATATAAATCTCAGCAGAGTACAGCTGTGCTGGGCACAGACTGAACATCTCACATGGAGATCGCTCCCTCTGCCCTTTTCAAGATACATTTATATCTTCAAATTCATCTCTCAAGGAATCTACCTCTGAAATGCAGTTAGGAAAGGAGAATGAAGATGCTGTATGAACAGCAATATATTCCTCAACTAAAATCAACAGCACTAAAATACGTTGCCACCTTTCATTTCTTCTCTAGGAAGAATCTGTGCAATTTCCTGTTGGAGCATCTTCACCATAGGACTCAGATTTTATAATTGGGGAGACTAAGGAACAGATTTGGGGCTTATCTGTTACAGCTCTCCATTTATAGAGCAGTGAGACTCTTTCATGAATTTAGAGTGGTCCTTAGGTGGCCGCTGCTGATACTTCACTCCCAGTTAACCTGGATTTAGGCAGACTGTCAGAACGAAGGAATTTCGAGATCATGCTAAGCCTAAGGCTAGTAATGAGGACCAAAAAATGATCATATTATGGGAAATTCTGTTTCACTTTATTTTTAAGAGTTGAAAATCAGATGGACAATATAAGTCTGAATTTTTAGGCTGTTGAAGTGTTTTATCTTGTTGATGGCAGGGGTTTTTTTTGTTTGAAAAGATAAAATAATTCAGTTTCTATGATATTGAAACCACTCCAATATTCCATAAAATACTAAAGGTACAGCAGTCTGAGCCTATGGTAGTTTAATGATTTGATATTTTAGCATAAGGTCATATTCAAGATAAGAAGAAATAAAATGGTTTCTTGTCAGAACGCAAATGAAACTATCTGAAATGCAATACAGGAAAGTCAAAGCTGCAAATTTTTTTGGTTTTGCCTTGAAATGGAGGTGGTCCTGCAAAACATCTCCATTGGGATGCAGCTGCTTTTCCTGATGGAAATGTGGCCCAGAAAAATAAATAAATACATTTTTTGACAAGGTATAATATCTCCTAGGCTGAATCCTATGTGCCTAGCCTAAAGGGGTCTCCAACTTCTTTATGGCTCCAGGTGAACAGAAATATCTCCTTGTGCCCTCCCCACCCATTCACACTCCCACAACATCCCTGTGGCAACAGCTTCCCTGGGAAAGTAGCATGATTAGGAAAGGATAAACCATAATTATTAGCTATCATTTAATGTGATTTAGCACCTGGAAATAATGGAGAGGAAATTGTGCCAGATGCTTAGTCAACAAACTGCAGCCTACCAGGAAGTGTTCCATGAAGCATTACTGCCCTGTCGATCAAACCTCAGAGAAATAGTCCTAAGTAGGCCAGTAAAAGTACCTAAATTATGTTGCAAGAGCTGCAGGGCCCTATGTATGACCTACTTTGGTATCACTCTCTGAAGTATCCAGTAGGTCCTATAGAGCACTCCATGGGAAATGGACATGCAGAGGAAGGAGGACCTGATTCACTGTCTCCAGAGTCAGAAACAGAACCTCTCTTTTCTCCCCATCACTGGCCAGGCTGGGCCATGTATGCTTTGTTAACTGCTTTTCTTCTCTAGGAAGGGTGAGATGAATCAGGATGAAATAAAAAGTGAAAGACATTCTTCATTCCTTCACTCAGGATCTGTATCCAGGTCTTGAGGACAGCTCTGTATTCCTCAGGACCTGGTGGACTTTCTGTCTTTCTGCCTGTGCTTTAATAGAATCCTAGAATGGTTTGGGTTGGAAGGCACCTTAAAGATCATCCCATTCCAACCCCCCTGCCATGGGCAGGAACACCTTCCACGATACCAAGTTGCTCCAAGCTCCATCCAAACTGGTCTTGAACACTTCCAGGGATGGAGCAGCCACAGCTTCTCTGAGGGCAGCCTGTGCCAGTGCCTCAACACCCTCTGAGTAAAGAATTCCTTCATAACATCTGTAGAATTGCTGATCTATCGATGGCTTTGCCATCAGGTTTTAGAGTCACCTACAGCAAAAGCTCCAGAGCTTCCCTGAGGTTCACCATGCCACCTTCTACTTCCTAAAAAAGCCTGCCCAAAACAAAACAAAACCACAATATTTTCCTTCAAGCCCTTCCCTAGAGCACATCCAGACTGTGACATATCTGCATCCCTCTTTCATGGGCCCATATTCTAGTGGTCTACTGTAGGCAACACTCTCCAGGAGCATCTCAATGACCCAAGGGAGCATGTTGAAGGTGAGCAGGAGATGGTGCACCAGACAGTTCCCAGCTTAATGTCTTGGGGTCTACTTCACACAGTCCTCAGCTACTTCAGTTTCACCCATCTTATGCTGGTTCTCCAAAAAAAGCCACTTCTGTGGAGCACCTCTGCCTGCCCTGGCACAAGGCAGGTCCCTACCTACACCATCTGTGTGCTGCCTCCCATGAAGCTCTCTGACTCCATGACTCTCTATCCCTCAAGACCTTGGAGCCCCCAAAAAATCTGCTTTCCTCTTACTCCTGCTTTGTCCTCACTGCTCAGTCTCAAGTCAGCTGTGCCCTAATCATCCCTATGAGCACACAATTCACATGCACAATAGAAACCAAAACACAATCATGACAATCCTTTTGAACCATTCCCTCTCCTGGTAGCTGATCCCTGCCTCTTTCTTAACCCTACAGATCTTGGATGATCCAAGGATCTCCTTTGAAGGAGATGCTCTCAGAAAGATGGGGCTGAGGAAGCAAGGATGAGAGAGGTTGATTAATCAAGGAGGGAGCATGTTAACCTATCTCCTGCCCAAAAGTGGCTCTGCTGCCTTCTGTGCCTGCCTTGCAGGAGACAGCCCTGTTCCCCTGCCGTGCAAGCCCACAGCACAGAAAGAAGCACATAGGGCATCTTTATATGCCCCGTTTTTCCTTTTGCTTCCCTGTCATATCTGCTTCAGGGAGGGATAGGAGGAAATTCTCTGCTTGTTATACAGGAATCCAACCAGATGATCCCACAGCCCCTTCTGGCCTTAAAATCCCTGTGTCTATTCAGCACTGCCAGCTCAGAACGCATCTCACAGGGAAGAAAAGCCACATTCACAGGCTTGGAGCCCTCTTTGTCACAAGACTTTGCTTGTTTTGGCTGTGTGGTACATAGAAGTGTAGGCAGGCACGTTTATCTCCTCAACCAGCAAAACCCACCGAGAGGACTGTGCACCCTGTCTCAGGATCTATCCCAAAGGAAACCCCAGCGTGTCCCCCTTCCCCCCGGCGCCCCGGTGAAGGCGACCAAACCACTGCCGTCCCCGTTTCCCTCCTTGGCTCCCGTCCATGCGTGTGTGTGTGTTTGTGCCTCCCGTTGCGCGCCAAGGGCCCATTTGGGGCTGGGATTCTCCCGGGACAAAGGGATGCTAATCAGCTCCCTCTACTGTTCCCTTTTGTCTAGGACTAGCTCCCACGCTTGGACTTGGCACTCTCGGGATGCGGCAGAGGGAGCTCCTTGTTGCAACCAACCTGAGCCCGGTTTGGGGAATGCAATGTACCCAGCAGGGAAAGGGGAAGAAGGGGAGGGGAGGGGGAAGGAAATAAATCCATAACTCCACACAGCCTTCTCCCTGCCAGCCCGTGGCATTGTGTGCGCCGCCCGAGGCAGAAGTTTCCAGTGCCTCCCGCCGCCGGGAGAGACGCCACCGGTTTTGTAGCCACGGGCTGTCTTGTTCCTTCTCCCCTCCCTGATCCCCCGTCTAATGTTTGAGTCGCCAGAAAAAAACCCTGCATGTCAGGGTTGACAGATGAGGGTTGGTGCAGGAGGAGGTGGAGGGAGTGCAGAAAGCAAACGGGATCGGCTCCTGGAATTGCTGCTATTTCCTTTACACCATCACTCCTCCGCTGGGTTTGCAGCCTGCGTCTGGGTGTTGGCTGTTTACAACTGTTTACATGGGCTGTCTCATCTCCACATGCACAGGAGCCAGATCTTTATCCCGGGATCACTTTGCAGGTAGAGAGGTGATGAGGTCAGAGCCTCTAGGAAACCCCGGAAAAACTTAAGCCCATGGAATCCAGGCCATGTGCAGCCTCCAGTTGCAAGAGGGATGGAGAGGCGAATGCAGCCGGTGGTGTTACTCACAGTCCTCTGGATGCCATCCTGCTGTGCCAGAGGGCTACTCAGTGCTTGCCCTAGAACACCTCTAAAGTCACAAGAGGCTGAAGTGACCCCTCTGATGGTCACTTGGCCACACCTGGCTCCAGCAGTATGAGAAGGAGCTCCTCAACCACCTCATTGGTATCCTGCTCCCAAAGGCTGAGGGATAACACTTTGGCATGTTTCCTCAGTATCTGTCTTTGCTGCCATTGCAGCCTGCAGCTCTTGCCAAGTCTCAGTGGAAGCTGCTAATCTCCCAATGGGCTACAAAACAGGGATGTGGCTACAGCTCATCTAGATGTCCCTAAACTGCTTGTCATCTCAAATGCTGCTGCTGGAACCATGAATATGGGCTGTTCTGTACCTGTGAGCTGGAACATGGACTCAGGCAGTGCAGCAATATGTTGCCTCATGTCCTGCAGTAATCCCCAGCTCCAAGCTCAATTTTCACAGACACTAAATGCAACTGATGCTCCTGTTCCAGGATCCTGCTCCTGAGCCAGGATCTGCCAGTCTTTTTCTCAGCGGTGCTGGCAAACCTCTGGTCTGCAGTATTTATGCATCTTGATGGCTGAGTGGAGCTTGCATAGTCACATTTTCAATCCTGATCCTTCCAGTTTCCTTCCCCATAGTTACAGGGTAGAGTTTGTAGATCTCCGTTGTTGATACCAGGGCAGCTGCCCAAATTGCCATTAGCAGAGAGGTAGACGGGGTGTGGTTGGAAATCAGATCCTCTTGGGAAGAGTTTCATGAGAGAGCAGAGTACCTCCTACATGTAACTAACCTCCTGGATGGATCAGTATCTTGTGGCTTTCTGCTCATGCCTTACTTTATTGCAGAAGTGGAGAAGTCTGATCCAGCGCAGGGAAAGGGGAGGAAGCTCTTGGCACAGAGACAACTGAGATGCCAGAATGCCATCAGGGAAATATGAGGTCTGCTAAACTTATTAATATTAAGTCATTAAGAGATGTTATTATGCTTGAAATAGCAAGGTCTGTATTCAGTGGTCCAGGAGATCCTTCTCAGTGTCATGTTGGTTCATTATTAAAATGGCCTCTCCAGCTGAGGCTGGATGTCAGGATTGCTTTCTAACAGGAGAAAGATGGGAGGTGGGATCTATTTGCCCCCAAATTGGGCCTCTAAGAAGTACACATGGAAGTCTGAGCCTGTAGCCCTAGGCTCCCTCTACAGTTAACGGAGAGAAATAAACATCTTGGTATGATTCATGTTATCCTGAGATAGGTGTCTAAGATAGGTCAGATGAATTGCTCTCTGGAGATGCTGATTGCTCTCCACTGACTACAAAGGGAGCCTGGGGTGACTAGCTCAGACTTTGACATCTAACTTAGGAAGATGAGATCAGGCCTATCAGAGAGCCTGTGGTGTGATACTGTTATGACACAGCAAGAAAAAATACAGAGGAGACTTGTGTTTCCAAGGGATTATAACTGAATTTAAAAGTTGTGTTCCATTCTTGCTAAATCTGGGGAAAATCTCACATGGATTTCACTAGACACAAGATGAGCATTCTCATCCACAGTGGTAACAGGAACAAAAGAATCAACCATTGAACACAGCTTTGGTTTGGCTTTCTTGAGAGAGACAATACATGGAGTTTATCCCCAAAAAGTCTCAAGTCCAAAATAAGCCTAACTTCAAAATCAGCCTAGTCCAAAATCAGCCTAACTGCAAAAGTAACAGTGCCCAGCATTTCACATGCAACTGGATGTGATTTGAATCCCACATCTCTCAGGAGTTAGACAAATGCCTGCTTTGCCCTTCATGTGGTCCCTGGGACCAAGAATCTTCTCATCAAGAGCCGGTCTCCCTGGATTCCCTCAGTGATTGATGGAGAGATGTAGAAACTTCAGGGCGTGAATATTTAATCCTAACTGTCTAGAATGCATCAGATGAATCATGCCCCGGAGGACCCCAGCAACAAATGGAACTACCTCGACCTGTCTTGCTGTCTGGGATAATGGACCCAAACTTTTGCTGACCCACTGCTCATCTGCAGGTTCCAATTTTAACTTTTTAGAAAGTCTAAGTAGCAAAGAAAATGATCTGTTCTAGAAGAGTTATTCTGTACCTAGGAAAGGAAAATAGAGTGGATGTTTGTGAACACCAGAGCAATGGAGGAGACTTGTAAAAGAGGAGTCTACCTCTTGGTTATATATCAAGGCAAGATGTCCTTTGGGAAGAGATGTTGTAGTCAAATTCAGATTTTGGTTGCATTCCAAAAGTCTTGAGGGGAAATTCTCCAATCTGCATCATGCAAGAAGTCTGCTTGGGTAATCTGACAGTCCTGGCAGTCTGTAAACATGCAGTGTGTGCTCTACTGTGGGAAGGAACAAGGCATTTGAGATCCAGAGACCTCATATCTCTGCCAATAACACACTACTATTGTTAGCCCTTTCCATTGCCAGGAGTCCTTCAAAGGGATTATTTGATATAATTTCCTGAGGAACACTCTGCTGTGTCTATAAGACAGTGTCATCTGCAGGAACATTGTGAGTGAGGATAATAGTTCTTTATGCTTCATAGTTTCATAGAATCATCAAGGCTGGAAGAGACCTCTAAGATCATCAAGTCTAACCATTAACCTGTCATTCCACTGTAACCTCTAAACCATATCTTCCAGTGCCAGGTCCAGACACCTGGAACACTTTTGAGGATGGTGACTCCACCACCTCCCTGGGCAACCTATTCCAGTGCCTGACCACCCTATTAGTGAAAAATTTGTTCCTAATATCTAATCTGAATCTCCCCTGTCTCAGCTTGTGTCTGTCTCTCTGGATGAGATGTCAGGGAGATACCATCCCATCCTATCTTGATTTTAGCTGGATATGGTGGAAGGCAAGGCATCTACCCAGTTTAATAAAGACACATCAAATAGTCTTGACTACTCTGTATTTCATTCCATGTTCATCTTGGTAACTGCACAAACAGGAGCTGTACCAAAAAGGACATCTCTTTGCTGGACAGCACAGGATTAACCCAGAGGGCCATGAGCACTGGGTCACCACACTGCTTTTGTGGCTCTCGACATTTGCCTTCTAGCAGGGTCGACAACCAATGATTATTTCCGGAATGAATTTATGCCCCTGAGCCACTGCATCACCCATTAGACTCTCACTTGTCCAGTGGGGAATTTGATATATGTCCTCAGAGGGCACATCCAATGGGTGCAGACACTTGACAGAGCAATGGGATGCACACACAGCCGCCCTGGCTCGTTCAAGCCCCCTCACACACCGACAAACCCCCCGACGTACAAAAAGGGCCAGTGTGGCTTCCCAAGGCTGCACGAGTGTTAAAGTCTAATAAACAAGCCCCGTCGGCCAAAGCTGAAAGAATCTGAGCCCTCCCCAACAAAGCATTTAATCCAGTTTGGCGTAACCTTTGACATTATTAGGGATCGCAGTGACCCTAATCCAATCAGATTGATTAACTAAAGCAGAGACCCCATAAGCTGACCCCCCTCTGGCCTCTGCTATTTAGTCCTGACCAAACAGTGGGAGAGACGTGCTGTATTTACACCACAATGGGTCGGCGCTGAGAACCTGTTTCATTACAGAGCGACTTAAACTCCCATTACTCCATCAATGTATCATTCTTCAATAGTTCATTAAAAGCTGCTCCTCCACAATAACTATTAACCATTTCTCAGTCCAGCTGGCAGGTTTAAAGCCTTGGCCAGTCTTTAGCAGAAGGAGGTGGGAGTGAGTGAAAGAAATAGATAGACAACGGCTCCCTTTTTAAATTTAAACGAACTGGGGGCTTAAATACTTTGAGGTAATTTACTTTTATTGAATGGGGAGAGGAGAGGGAGGAAACTTTTATTTTGACTTAATTATGTGCTGAGGTCCTTTAAAGAGACAGGGCCATGATAAGCTTTTATTGTATTACTTCTCTTGAGATTGGTTCATATTTCTGCCCAGGGAAGTTTCAAAGAGAGCTCGTGTGACATTGAGAGGCTCTAAAATGCACCTCAACTCAAACAGGAAGAGCCTCTTCAGTCCACAAAAGCTAAAATAAAGGCAAAAGGCGCAAGTCCCAATATATGGCACTTCAGTTTGAGATGGAAAATGCCTGTTAGGTTCCACTGCTCACCTTCTGTTGTTAGTGATGGCATGTCTCTCTCCTACATCCTCCGAAGTTTTATCCTGTGTATTTTTAGAGGCAACTAAAAAATCTTCCCTTGCCTTTGGTAAAATCAAAGATACAACAACTGCCTATAGGCTGCCAGACCTCTCAGGTAAGTGGTTGGGCATGAGCTGTGGTTAAGGTGATCATTTAAACTCATGTGGCTATGCCCATGTTTTTCTCCACTTCATACAATACAGGTGAAGAAACACATAAGAACTTTTTTTCTTCCTTTAGAAATTGCTCTTAAAAAAATTCAAGTGAGTTCTTTCTCCTGTCAAGCAGTTGGGATTTGAACTTCTGGGAGACTAAAAATTATATGAATTGTAACCTCTTTAAGAGAAGATAAACAGATGGGTAGGTTTCGGTGGAGGGACAGAGGTCAGGCTCACTTTTTTTTCCTGCCTAGGCATCCTGTTCATTACATTCCCAATAATCTAGGGTACCCAAGACACCTATTTCCTAGGGATTTGCAAGAAAGGTGGCACCTATCTGAAGGTTTCTTCATGAAGTTGCACAGCTGCTCATATGCTCCCCAGATCACAAAGGAGGAGAAAAGCCCTCTTCCACCAGTCTCATAGCAATTTCACCTATGCTAATGCCTGAATCACTCCCTGTGCACAGCATAGTGAGGAAGGTGACTCTGTTCCCTTTGAATAGGATCATAGAATTCCAGAATGGTTTTGGTCGGACCTTAGAGATCATCTAGTTCTGACTTCTGCCCATGGGCAGGGACACCTTCCAATAGACCAGGTGGTTCCAAGCCCCATCCACCCTGGAGGTGAACACTTCCAGGGATTGGTAGTCCACAACCCCTCTGGGTAACCTGAAAAGAGAATGTTTGTTGCACAGCCAAGGACCTGTGAACCAGGTATTTGAGTACCCAGATAGCTGGGTTGGATGGGGGTTTCTGTTCTTCCTATGTCCTGAGTGACATACAAAGAGCTAGAGGGATACAGGGCCAAGCCCGTCAAGTGTAGCCTTCAAATAGCAGCATGTCAGGATCTCCTGAACATCACCATTCCCTTGTAGCTGAGCTCATCAATTTTATTCTTGTTTAATGTGTGATTCATGAGGCCTGGCTCAAAAAATATACATAAATATAGTTTTAGCTAAAACATGTGGGAGTTTTTTTCCCATGAAAAGGCTGATGGGGAAAAAGAGTCTGGTTTACATGAGATATCAGAATATGGCTCTTAACAGGACCAGAGTCTGGTGACAGTTTGGCACTGCTGAATCACAGTTCAAGCCTAGCTCTGAATGAGCAATGAGATACCACAGCAGCAAGGACAGCCCAGGCAGTGAGGCAGCCTCAGAAAGATTTGGGCCTAGAAAGGATTTCCTGAAGGCATTAAAATCAGTCCTTT